>NC_088242.1:14073214-14283214 GCF_036934945.1 Oncorhynchus masou masou
AGTCAATACTTTTTAGAGCCACCTTTTGCAGCACTTACAGCTGCAAGTCTCTGGGGGTATGTCTCTATAAGCTTGGCACATCTAGCCACTGGGAGTTTTGCCCATGCCCATGATGTTTGCCCATGCTCCAGCTCCTTCAAGTTGGATGGGTTCCACTGGTGTACTGCAAAAGTCATACAACAGATTCTCAATTGGATTGAGGTCTGGGCTTTGACTAGGCCATTCCAAGACATTTAAATGTTTCCCCTTAAACCACTTGAATGTTGCTTTAGCAGTATGCTTAGTGTTATTGCCTTGCTGAAGATGAACTTCCGTCCCAGTCTCAAATCTCCGGAAGACTGAAATAGTTTTCCCTCAAGAATTTCCCTGTATTTGGCGCCATACATTTCCTTCAATTCTGACCAGTTTCCCAGTCCCTGCCGATGGAAAAACATCCCCACAGCATGATTTTGTCACCACCATGCTTCACTGTGAGGATCGGGTTCTCAGGGTGATGAGGTGTTGGGTTTGCACCAGACATAGCGTTTTCCTTGATGACCAAAAAGCTAAATTTTAAGTCTCATCTCACCAGAGTACCTTCTTCCATATGTTCGGGGAGTCTCCCACATGCCTTTTGGTGAACACCAAATGTGTTTGCTTATTTTTTTCTTTAAGCAATGGCTTTTTTTTCTGGTCACACTTCTGTGAAGCCCAGCTCTCTGGAGTGTACGGCTTGAAGTGGTCCTATGGACAGATACTCCCATCTCCGCTGTGGAGCTTTGCAGCTCTTTCAGGGTTATCTTTGGTCTCTTTGTTGCCTCTCTGATTAATGCCCTCCTTGCCTGGTCCATGCTTTTTGGTGGGCGGCCCTCTCTTGGCAGGTTTGTTGTGGTGCCATATTCTTTCCATTTTTTAGTAAGGGATTTAATGGTGCTCCGTGGGATGCTAAAAGTTGGTTTGGGATGAGTTGGACTGCAGAGTGAAGGAAAATAATCCGACAAGTGCTCAGCATATGTGGGAAATCCTTCAAGACTGTTGGAAAAGCATTCCAGGTGAAGCTTGTTGAGAGTGCCAATAGTGTGCAACGCTGTCATCAAGACAAAGGGTGGTACGTATATATTGATTTGTTTAACACTTTTTTTGGTTACTACATGTTCCATATGTGTTATTTCATAGTTTTGATGTCTTTTATTCTACAATGTAAAAATACAGAAGAAACCCTGGAATGAGTAGGTGTGTCCAAACTTTTGACTAGTATTGTATATAGAATAATATTATAGGAAGGTGTTCTTAATGTTTGTTATACTCAGTATGTATGACAAGTGCATTCGGAAAGTATTCAGACCCGTTGACTTTTTACATTTACATTTACATTTAAGTCATTTAGCAGACGCTCTTATCCAGAGCGACTTACAAATTCTACATTTTATTATGTTAGTCTTACTCTGAATTTTTTTTTTAAGAATCCACATCAATCTACACGAAAAAATACCCAATCATGACAAAGCATTTTTGCAAACGTATTAAAAACAAACTGAAATGTCACATTTACGTAAGTGGTCAGACCATTTAATCAGAACTTTGCTGAAGCATCTTTGGCAGCGATGACAGCCTTGATTCTTCTTGAGTATGACGCTACAAGCTTGGCACACCTGTATTTGGGGAGTTTCTCCCATTTTTGTCTGCAGATCCTTTCAAGCTCTGTCAGGTTGGATGGGGAGCGTCGCTGCACAGTTATTTTTAGGTCTCTCCAGAGATGTAAGATTAGCTTCAAGTCCGGGCTCAGGCTGGGCCACTCAAGGACATTCAGAGACTTGTCCCGAAGCCATTCCTGCGTTGCCTTCACTGTGTGCTTAGGGTCGTTGTCTTATTGGAAGGTGAACCTTTGCCCCTGTGTGAGAAACTGTTCCAGAGTGTCCAGGACTTCACCAAGGATCTCTCTGTACTTTGCTCCGTTCATCTTTTCCTCGATCCTGACTCGTCTACCAGTCCCTGCCACTGAAAAACATCCCCAGAGAATCTTGTTTCTCATGGTCTGGGAGTCCTTTAGGTACCTTTTGGCAAACTCATAGCGTGCTGTCATGTTCCTTTTTTTCTGAGGAGTGGCTTCTGTCTGGCCACTCTACCATAAAGGCCTGATTGGTGGAGTGCTGCAGAGATGGTGTTCTTTCTGGAAGGTTCTCCTATCTCCAAAGACAAACTCTGGAGCTCTGTTAGAGTGACCATCAGGTTCTTGTTCACCTCCCTGACCAAGGCCCTTCTCCCCTTATTGCTCAGTTTGGCCAGGCAGACAGCTCTAGGAAGAGTCTTGGTGGTTTCAAACTTTTTCCATTTAAGAAAGATGGAGGCCATTTTGTTCTTGGGGACCTTCAATGTTGCAGACATGTTTGGTACCCTTCTGCATATCTATGCCTCAACACAATCCTGTCTCGGAGCTCTACGGACAATTCCTTTGACCTCATGGCTTGGTTTTTGCTCTGACATGTACTGTCAACTGTGGGACCTTATATAAACAGGTGTGTGTCTTTCCAAATCATGTCCAATCAATTGAATTACGACAAGTGGCCTCCAATCCAGTTGTAGAAACATCTCAAGGATGATCAATGGAAACAGGATGCATCTGAGCTCAATTTCAAGTCTCATAGCAAAGGGTCTGAATACTTATGTAAATAAGGAATTTGTGATATTTTATTTTAAATACTGAATACTTTCAGTATGTGTGTGTGTGTGTGTGTGTATGTAAAAACAAATACTGAGCTATATTGTATGCTCAAATAAAGATTGTTATTATACAATTGCTCAGAGAAAGAGCTTTTGTTTAACAAATAATAAAATATAATGTGTTTTGTTTATGAGACTATGCTTTTATTTTGGAATCCACAGCCCCTTATGAGACCTCCCTGGTTTATTGGCACGGGACCAATATCATGAAGGGACTTCATGCCAGATCACCAAGCAGCTATCATGTCACGCCATAGAGACATTTTCCAATAGTTATCCCAATAACTTGTTCTCCTACAGTTCTGGTTCTGTCTGAGATTTGGTAATTCTATTGAAAGGTTATGAATGTTCTCTTCAGCCCCATGATAACAATGAGCGTCAGAATTGACAATAAATAAAAGAAAGATGAGTGGTTCTACAATCCTTAACTCATGACCTTTGGTAATTGGGTTTAGTGAATCAGTCCTCCTCTTACCTTGTGTAGTATAGTTTGTGCTGTATGATTGCATGGAGCATGTGGGTGTACCCAAGTGAAGTGGTCTGTGAAGTGTGCAGGCAGTCCTGTATGGTCTGATGGCGGGCCTGCTGTAAGGTCTGACAAGAGGCGGTTCTACTTTGGAGAATGGAGTGGGACAGTACACTGGGGTTGCACACATGTTACGTGTCTCTGTGTGAAACATGGCACACATGTTACGTGTCTCTGTGTGAAACATGGCACACATGTTACGTGTCTCTGTGTGAAACATGGCACACATGTTACGTGTCTCTGTGTGAAACATGGCACACATGTTACGTGTCTCTGTGTGAAACATGGCACACATGTTACGTGTCTCTGTGTCAAACATGGCACACATGTTACGTGTCTCTGTGTGAAACATGGCACACATGTTACGTGTCTGTGTGAAACATGACTCACATGTTACGTGTCTCTGTGTGAAACATGGCACACATGTTACGTGTCTCTGTGTGAAACATGGCACACATGTTACGTGTCTCTGTGTGAAACATGGCACACATGTTACTTGTCTCTGTGTGAAACATGGCACACTTGTTACGTGTCTCTGTGTGAAACATGGCTCACATGTTACTTGTCTCTGTGTGAAACATGGCTCACATGTTACTTGTCTCTGTGTGAAACATGGCACACATGTTACGTGTCTCTGTGTGAAACATGGCACACATGTTACGTGTCTCTGTGTGAAACATGGCACACATGTTACGTGTCTCTGTGTGAAACATGGCACACATGTTACTTGTCTCTGTGTGAAACATGGCACACATGTTACTTGTCTCTGTGTGAAACATGACACACGTTACGTGTCTCTGTGTGAAACATGACTCACATGTTACTTGTCTCTGTGTGAAACATGGCACACTTGTTACGTGTCTCTGTGTGAAACATGGCTCACATGTTATTTGTCTCTGTGTGAAACATGGCACACATGTTACTTGTCTCTGTGTGAAACATGGCACACATGTTACGTGTCTCTGTGTGAAACATGGCACACATATTACGTGTCTCTGTGTGAAACATGGCACACATGTTACGTGTCTCTGTGTGAAACATGGCACACATGTTACGTGTCTCTGTGTGAAACATGGCACACATGTTACGTGTCTCTGTGTGAAACATGGCACACATGTTACGTGTCTCTGTGTGAAACATGGCACACATGTTACGTGTCTCTGTGTGAAACATGGCACACATGTTACTTGTCTCTGTGTGAAACATGGCACACATATTACGTGTCTCTGTGTGAAACATGGCACACATGTTACTTGTCTCTGTGTGAAACATGGCACACATGTTACGTGTCTCTGTGTGAAACATGGCACACATGTTACTTGTCTCTGTGTGAAACATGGCACACATGTTACGTGTCTCTGTGTGAAACATGACACACGTTACGTGTCTCTGTGTGAAACATGGCACACATGTTACTTGTCTCTGTGTGAAACATGGCACACATGTTACGTGTCTCTGTGTGAAACATGGCACACATGTTACGTGTCTCTGTGTGAAACATGACTCACATGTTTATCTGGACTAATTTATTTCTATTCAACATACAAGTAGATTGCATCTTGGTTTTAAAGGTTGGTTAGATTAAGGCTACATGACCAATTATCCTTTCCAAGTTAGACAAGTTTGTCTCGCTATTACTACTTTCCTATTCTTGGCTTGCATTATTTATGTTTTCTTTTCATGTACTCTGTACCATACCTCTCTCTATGTAATAGGGCGGTCCCCGACAAAAAAATTATTGGTTGACCAAGTCGTCTGTGATTACGACCAAACAGTTGGTCAAAATTTTACAACTTGTATTGTTCCATGTATAGACACATCCTATGTGTTAATCAACTACGTAATATTTTTTAAGCAAACTGATGAAATAATTAAGACAAACGACTAGAGGGATTTCAAACCGCTACTGATTTAATTGTGCCGGGCCTGGCTTAGACATCACTTTTCAGTCAGAAATGGCTGAGAGAGACAGCAAGGGACTGTGTGACTAGCACCTGTTGTCTCTTTATATTTAAACTCTGCAAATAAAGAAACGTCCTCTCACTGTCAACTGCGTTTATTTTCAGCAAACTTAACATGTGTAAATATTTGTATGAACATAACAAGATTCAGCAACTGAGACATAAACTGAACAAGTTCCACAGACATGTGACTAACAGAAATGGAATAATGTGTCCCTGAAAAAAGGGGGGGATCAAAATCAAAAGTAACAGTCAGTATCTGGTGTGGCCACCAGCTGCATTAAGTACTGCAGTGCATCTCCTCCTCATGAACTGCATCAGATTTGCCAGTTATTGCTGTGAGATGTTACCCCACTCTTCCACCAAGGCACCTGCAAGTTCCCGGACATTTCTGGGGGGAATGGCCCTAGCTCTCACCCTCTGATCCAACAGGTCCCAGACGTGCTCAATGGGATTGAGATCCTGGCTTTTTGCTGGCTATGGCAGAACACTGACATTCCTGTATTGCAGGAAATCACGCACAGAATGAGCAGTATGGCTGGTGGCATTGTCATGCTGGAGGGTCATGTCAGGATGAGCCTGCAGGAAGGGTACCACATGAGGGAGGAGGATGTCTTCCCTGTAACGCACAGCATTGAGATTGCCTGCAATGACACCAGGCTCAGTCTGATGATGCTGTGACACACCGCCCCAGATCATGACGGACCCTCCACCTCCAAATCGATCCCGCTCCAGAGTACAGGCCTCAGTGTAACGCTCATTCCTTCGATGATAAATGCGAATCCGACCATCACCCCCGGTGAGACAAAACCGCGACACGTCAGTGAAGAGCACCTTTTGCCAGTCCTGTCTGGTCCAGCGACGGTGGGTTTGTGGCCATAGGTGACGTTTTTGCCGGTGATGTCTGGTGAGGACCTGCCTTACAGCAGGCCTACAAGCTCTGTCCAGCCTCTCTCAGCCTATTGCAGACAGTTTGAGCACTGATGGAGGGATTGTACATACCTGGTGTAATTCGGGCAGTTGTTGTTGCCATCCTGTACCTGTCCTGCAGGTGTGATGTTCGAATGTACCGATCCTGTGCAGGTGTTGTTACACGTGGTATGCCACTGCGAGGATGATCAGCTGTCCGTCCTGTCTCCCTGTAGCGCTGTCTTGGGTGTCTCACAGTATGGACATTGCAATTTATTGCCCTAGCCACATTTGCAGTCCTCATGCATCCTTGCAGCATGCCTAAGGCATGTTCAGGCAGATGAGCAGGGACCCTGGGCATCTTTCTTTTTGTTTTTTTCATTGTCAGTAGAAAGACCTCTTTTAGTGTCCTAAGTTTTCATAACTGTGACCTTAACCTCTTGAAACTCCCCATCCCGGATCCGGGATTGTGACTAAGCCTCAGGCTCATTAGCATAACGCAACGTTAACGATTTCTGAAAATCGCAAATAAAATTAAAATAATGCGTTTGCTCTCAAGCTTAGCCTTTTCTTAACAACACTGTCATCTCAGATTTTCAAAATATGCTTTTGAATCATAGAAATTGACTAATTTGTGTAAGAGTATGCAAAGCTAGCATAGCATTTTGTGTAGCATGTAGCACGCAACATTTTCACAAAAGCCAGATAACCAAATAAATAAAATAATTTACCTTTGAAGAGCTTCTGATGTTTTCAATGAGGAGACTCCCAGCCACATACCAAATGCGCAGTGTTTCCTGAAAGCGTCTGTGTGTAGGAGAAATCGTTCCGTTTTCTACATTGCGCCTGGCTACCGAAACGAACCGAAAATGCAGTCACCTACAACGTGAAACTTTTTCCGGATTAACTACATAATATCGACCGAAACATGGCAAACGTTGTTTGGAATCAATCCTCAAGGTGTTTTTTCACATATCTCTTCATTGACATGCAGTTCGTGGAAGCTTGCTTCTCTCTCTGTGCCCCATGGAAAAATACTGGCAGGTGACTTTTGCGCACCAATTTCGGCGCAGGACACCGGGCGGACACGTGGTAAATGTGGTCTCTTATGGTCAATCTTCCAACGATCTGCCTACAAATACGTCACAATGCTGCAGACACCTTGGGGAAACGACAGAAAGGGCAGACTCATTCCTCTTGCGTTCACAGCCATATAAGGAGATCATGAAAGACAGAGCCTCAAAAATCCTTGTCATTTCCTGGATGCCAAGTCATCTTGGTTTTGCCTGAAGCTCACGTTAAAGGGCACGCACAGAGAAGATATTTGTATTTCTGGACACGTCAGAGTGTTTTCTTTCGAACAGTAGCAATTATATGCATAGTCGAGCATCTTTTTGTGACAAAATATCTTGTTTAAAACGGGAACGTTTTTCTTCCAAAAATGAAATAGCGCCACCATAAGTGTAAGAGGTTAATAGCCTACCGTCTGTAAGCTGTTAGTGTCTTAACAACCGTTCCACAGGTGCATGTTTATTAATTGTTTATGGTTCATTGAACAAGCATGGGAAATATTGTTTAAACCCTTTACAATGAAGATCTGTGAAGTTATTTGGATTTTTACTAATTATCTTTGAAAAACAGGGTCCTGAAAAATGGACGTTTCATTTTTTGCTGAGCACCTGTTGTCTCTCTCAGACATTACTGACTGAAAAGTTATTTTACCGAAATCCCTCATTTGTTTAATAAAAACATTCCCTATTCCCTCAACCCTCGTTCTTTTTACGTGACACATGTATGCATCGCATGCACATTACCAATAGGGCCTGACCTATAGAATATCACAATCACATCAATAAAACACCGTAACACAAGTGACAGCAAAATGGATGCAGAGGACATGACAAACTGGAAACGGGGGAATGTTTACTGGTTACACAGAAGGTAAAGGGAAAGTCAGATGTGTGGAATAAATGTGACTAGTTGTGGAAAATACTGGAGATGAAGAAAAAGAAGGTATGGCGCAAGCACTGCATGCATATAATGTGTGCCAAACAGGTGCTGTTCTATTACAATAGAATTATTCTGATCGTTTGGAACAATGCAAACAACACTAAATAAATTAAGCATACAAGAGTAACTTTTTTTGTTCTTTTTTGTTGTTGTAAAGCCTTTATTACAGCAAAGACTAAAAACAGTTGCATTCATTCGTGAATGAAGAGTTTAGGCCTGTTTATTGTTAACGCTAATTATTCAATGGTTGCTTTTTTATTTTAAATCTAAAATGCTTGATTGCATTTCACATCATGAATGTCTTGTATGCTGTGTGACAGCATGAATGAATGAATGAATGAAATCAATGTAGAAATATATCTCAATATAGAAATATAGGCCTAAATGAGGGTATTAAGACTAAACAGGATGTGCTCTTAGTCATACAGCTCGACGGTGGTTACACAAGGTTTCTATACAAAGCCTACTAATGACATTACTAATTATTATAGTGATGATCATCATAATAATAACAACAATAAAGAAATCAAGGAAAAGGGACGGTTATTATTATAAATATAATTTTTCTGACAGTTTGGAACAGTGTAAACGACACTATATAAATGAAAAAATAATGCCAGAGAGACTGGTATAACACAAAAGAAATCTACAGCCTATTACAGCATAGCAAAGATTTGAAGATGTGATTTTGTGAAATTGTTGTGTGAGGCTTGGTGCTCACGGAATCAGTAGGCTGTTAAACTCACACTCAAACAGGCAACAAAAGCAGGATCTCTCTTATTTCTGTAGTGTGTGTGTGTGTGTGTATGTATGTATGTGTGTGTATGTATGTATATATATATATGGATGATTTATGAAGCCAGGCACAATTAAGTTAGGCTATTGATTATTGACCCAATTAAGTTGGTTTCTTCTCTCACTTTTCTTAGACAATTAAGGCAAGTGCTGTTGTCTCGTCTCCTAACTCTGCTGCTGCCTCCGCCACATTGTTCTCAACACCAATATGCTGGTTGACGTCGCTATTATGCGCATAGCTAGGAAAAGGTACCAATTCAATAGCGCACTGTGTTTCAGAACCACGGTCGACGACCGTTGTCCAACATGGGAGAAAGCCCTTTGTTCATAATATAATTTGTATTTGTGTTGCAGCATTGTTCTTTCATAATGTAACCATATACAATTTCAGTAGCACAAGTCTTAGAGTGATGGACTGTGCCATCCCAACGGCATCTACAATGGATCAGTCCACTCAGACAGGCGGGAATCTTGTACACCATGAATATTTTTGTATTTATTATTATTTAGCTTGCTACGGTTCGACTAAATGCATTTCAGTTGACCAACAGCCGACCAAACAATCGACCAGTCGACTAAATGTGCTCAGCCCTACTATCTAACTAGATTGGGCTATTGCCACTGCAGTATTAGGCCTAAATCACGAACCACTACACAGAAGGTCTTGGCAAGATTGTTGGAATCTGTATAATTATTATTATATTTAATTTAACCTTTACTAAAAAATTGACCAGGCAAGTCAGTTAAGAACACATTCTTAATTACAATGATGGCCTAGGAACAGTGGGTTAACTGCCTTGTTCTGCCCCTGAACAACATACTTTTACCTTGTCAGCTTGGGGATTTGATCTAGTGACCTTTCGGTTACTGGCACAACGCTCTGACCACTAGGCTACCTGCTGCCCCAGGCAGGCAAATCACTTAAGAACAAATTCTTATTTACAATGACGGCCAAACCCAGACGATGCTGGGCCAATTGTGCGCTGCCTTATGGGACTCTCAATCACGGCCGGATTCTAACCAGGGGCTGTAGTGACGCCTCTTGCACTGAGATGCAGTGACTTATACCGATGCACCACTCAGAAGCACTTGAACTTAATGCCAGCAGCATACCACCTTGCATCCCACTGCTGGCTTGCTTATGAAGCTAAGCAGGGTTAGTCACGGTCAGTCCCTGGATGGGAAACCAAATGCTGCTTGAAGTGGTGTTGGAGGCCCAGTATGAGGCACCCTTTCCTTTGGTCTAAACAAATGCCCCAGGGCAGTGATTGGGGACATTGCTCTGTGTAGGGTGCTGTCTTTGGGATGGGACGTTAAACGGGTGTCCTGACTCTGTGGTCACTAAAGATCCCATGACACTTATCGTAAGAGTAGGGGTGCTAACCCCGGTGTCCAGGCTTAATTCTCAATCTGGTCTTCATACTGTATCATCATGGCCACCTAATCATCCCCATCTTACAATTGACTCATTCCTCTCCCCTGTAACTATTCCCCAGGTTGTTGCTGTAAATGAGTGTGTTTTCAGTCAACGTGCCTGATAAAATGAGAGTTAAATAAAAAGTGCTTGTATGCTATCTGGCTCATATATGTACATGCTTCAGTATTCTCTTCAGATGTGCCATCATTGCACATAATATTTTTTCTTAACTGACTTGCCTAGTTAAATAAAGGTTAAATAAAAATGTGCAGGATGACATTTTTTTCCCTGTGGCACATCCTCAATGAGATCTCACACCGTCTCTGGTGTTATTGGAGCCCAATGTCTCTGGTCTTATTAGAGCTCAATGTCTCTGGTCTTATTAGAGCCCAAGGGGCCGTTTCCACTGGGAATGACCATAAAAAGCCTATTGTAAGGAGTGTCCTGGTGTCATTTGATCTAGGGGATTATTCATGCAGAGACACGACACGGCCATTACTGTTTCCTTCCTCTCTAGTGGAGGAGAACAGAGGAGCTTGAGGCTGCTGCCATTGTGTGAAGTAACAAAAGCTGCCAAATCTGTCAAACAGAGGACCTGAGGTTTCATCTGGGAGAGGAACATTTAGTTTGTGTGGAAATTACGTTGCATGTTCCCAACTGTATTTTTTAGATAGAGCTTCTACAGTACTCAACACATGGTCCTTTACACACTATCAGATCACATCATCCAATTTAAAGTGTAGGCTATGGAGTATGGCATCTGCTGTTGAATACAAGCAACAGATGTTCTAAAAATGTCAATTTACAAATTAAGAAGGAAACGGTAAATTAACTCTTTAAATGATTACTGTAAATTGTGTAAAGTTTTACATTTAACTGTACATTGCAGCTGCAGCAAGTGTTCGCTTAGTTGGACATGTATCTACCTCCTCATTATCATGCAAACGTTTAGATACGATGTGTGACTAAGTATATGACACGGTGGGTTCTGTGGTGGTAATCTGTGGTAATTCAAGGTACAGTTTTATGACCTCTAAAATTCTAAATAGAAACTCTGTCATAGTAGACAATGTGGCAGAGGATTTAACTGCTACTATAACCAGGGATATTAAAATGCGCGCATGATATGCAAAATAATAATAAATCTCATGGCTTTGGGAACAGAAAGTACTTTGTCCTGAAATTGCCCACCCAAAGCCTGATTAATTAAAAAGCTCAAAGTCTGGAAACAGTACTTAAAGTTTTCATCCAAAGTCAATCATCAGACAAAGTACCGGCTGAGGTTTTGCTCAATTAGGATTTGCTGAGAGATTCAAAGGAAGTCGCTCTGTGTTCATTACTCAAAGGTTTTAGCTAGATGCAGTGCTGTTCAATGTCGGTCTTGGAGGGAAAGAAATGCTTCTAGTTTTCATCCTCCCCCTCCAATAAAGCCAAAATTGCACAGAGACGCAGTCAACATTTGCATGCGAGAGTGTCAATTCACATTACACTACGTAGTGTATACCAACTTAATTGTCATGAGAATACATAATAAACAGCTGTATTTGTTATGTTCACTATGTAGCCCTTGGGAATTATTGTTCTGTTCCTTTTGACTCACTTTATGTCCTACGGGAGCCACCATACCGGTCTGCGCTAAACAGTTATGTTAGTTTACGAATGTGAGGAGGGTTGTAGCTAGTACACTCAAGCTGTATATAAAGAATTTAGCTAGTCTCGTCCGTTTACATAACAGGTATCTTGATATCAGAGTTCTTCGAGTCCCAGCCGTAGCCTACTTACATGATGACCGCATGTTGATTTTGTCCCCCCACACCAGACGTGATCAGGACACGCAGGTTGAAATTATCAAAACAAACTCTGAGACAACTATATTCATTTGGGGACAGGTCGAAAAGCATTAAACATTTATGGCAATTTATCTAGCTTGCTTACTGTTGCTATCTAATTTTGTCCTGGGATATAAATATTGAGTTGTTATTTTTGCACAAGGTCCTTTACTCCAACAATTAGTCCGCAGATAAAAGGGTAAAAGTTTGTTTTCTAGTAATCTCTCCTCCTTCAGGCTTCTCCTTCTTCTTTGAACTTTATATGGCGGTTGGCAACCAACTTTAAGTTGCATCACCACTACCGACTGGACTGGAGTGTGGACCTCAGCTCATCTTTCAATCACCAACGTGGATATATGCTCCTAAAAACTAATCGGGAGATGGTAGAGGTGGGACTTGCGGCGCCTGGCTATGCAGAAGTGCGCAAGTAGTGTGAGTGCAATGATTGAATAACATGTGTAGCATGTTAGGCTGCGTAGCATGTTAGGCTATATGCCTATGATCGAAATCAACACCTGGACTACTGTTCAGTTGTGTAGTCAGGTGCCACAAAGAGGGACTTAGCAAATTAAACATTTCCTCCGAACTTGGTAGCACGGCTGGCCCTTAAATGTATAGGAAGAGCTAACAATGATATGCATGTCAATCTCTCATGGCTCAAAGTGGAGGAGAGATTGACTTCATCACTACTTGTTTTAGTAAGAAGTGTTGACAAGCTGAATGCACCTAAGTGTTTGTTTTCACAGCTCGAACACCCATGCATACCCCACAAGACATGCCACTAGAGGTCTCTTCACAATCCCCAAGTCCAGAACAGACTATGGGAGGCACACAGTACTACATAGAGCCATGACTACATGTAACTCTGTTCCACATCAAGTAACTGATGCAAACAGTAGAATCAGATTGAAAACAAATGGACGATAAAAATATACCTTGTGGAACCGCGTGGACTGTGAAGAGAAACATAACCAGGTACAAACACACACATACGGGCGCTAACATACGCACTCTACACACACATACATGGTTGTATGGTATTGTTGTGGATATGTAGTGTTGTATGATGTACTGTTTTATCTTTTGTTTTGAGTGTAATGTAAGTATCTTGGTGTTTTTGGACACCAGGAAGAGTAGCTGCTGCCTAAAGGTAGGCTGCGATTGTTTTCAAATATGTAGCCTATTTGACTGATAAACCTTAGCTTATAGCCTAATACATTTTAAACTACATCTTTACTCTACTTAGCATAAGATCATAAAAATTATTCTAATTCCTTTTCTACAAATGACCCAAGCAATCTGCTTATTTTACCAGCATTGCTCCTCATAGACTTGCTTTCTAATTTGACGCGCTATGACACTGTTGACGCTTGCTCCCCATTTGTTTTCGCAAGTTCACACCTGTGCATTCTAATTCCAGCATGTACACAAAACACGTAGGTGACTAATTCAGACCTGGGGCACCAGCTGAGTGCAATTAACTACCAGGTGGAAACAAAAACCAGAAATGTTTTGGTCCGCCAGGACCTGAATTGAACAGCCCTGATAGGACTAGGTCTCTCTCTTCCCAAACTATAGTGCCCTCAAACTCAACTTTGGACCTCCAAAGCCAGTTCCACTTGTTTTTCTTCTTCTTTCTTTTCGGGACTGATTTAGACCTGGGACACCAGGTGGGTGCCTACCTTTTGGTAGATGGTCAAACCAGTATTTGCCTCTACCAGCCTCCATGTTACGCAAGCCTCGTTTGCATTCCTGCCAGACGTATTGTGACAGCTAAGGAATGAATTTCATTTCTGGACAGTATTCCTGCTCTTCTGTCAATCAAAGAAGTCATCTAAATGATTATTTTGGTAAACTAGTGTCTGCGGCGGACGGATACAGACATTGCCAATCAGGAATTGCCACTCATGCAGTGCATCAAGAAGCTGTGTGCTGGCTGTATGAGGGATCACTGTAATTCATCTCTCCAAATGAAAACATATGCTGCCTGTACGTTGTCTATACGACGGCATTCAGAATATCGGCCACTGGAAGAAAAATGAAACGTGTCAATCTCCATATGGCAGAGACCCGGCCATAAATCAAACCCAGAATGAGACTTTTTATGAGACTCAATGGTTTCCATAGAGTAATGTTGAAATCAATTGGCAGGTTAAATCGCACGAGACACTTGGAGTGAGTTTTTCCTCCCGTTATCGTCTCACTGTTTGATGGATGAAAATCATATTGTGTCAGACAGTGAACTTGTACTGTGTAGATATCTGGAACAGCCCTGGCCCAATGCAAGTGTGAAAAATAACACCTTGAAACCGTTCTCAGAAAAAGTGGTTCCTTAATTTTAAAAAATATAGATATAGAACAAAAATCTAAATGCAACATGTAAAGTGTTGGTCTCATGTTTCATGACCTGAAATAGAAGATCACAGAAATGTTCCAAATGCACAAAAAGCTTTTTTCTCTCAAATTTTGTGCAAAAATGTGTTTACATCCCTGTTAGTGAGCATTTCTCAAGATAATCCATCCACCTGACAGGTGTGGCATATGACAGGTGTGGAATCAAGAAGCAGATTAAACAGCATGATCATTACACAGGCACACCTTGTACTGGCCACTCTAAAATGTCCAGTTTTGTCAAACAACACAATGCCACAGATGTCTCAAGTTTTGAGGGAGTGTGCAATTGGCATGCTGACTGCAGGAACGTCAATCAGAGCTGTTGCCAGATAATTGAATGTTCATTTCTCTACCATAAACTACTTCCAATGTAGTTTTAGAGAATTTAGCAGTATGTCCAACCAGCCTCACAATCGCAGACCACGTGTAACCATGCCAGCCCAGGACCTCAACATCTGGTTTCTTCACCTGCGGGATCGTCTGAGACCAGCCATCCAGACAGCTGATGAAACGGCGGAGCATTTCTATCTGTAATAAAGGGGAAAAATGTATTCTGATCTGGGCCTACTGTAGCTCCCCAGTGGGTGGGTCTGGCTCCCCAGTGGGTGGGTCTGGCTCCCCAGTGGGTGGGTCTGGCTCCCCAGTGGGTGGGTCTGGCTCCCCAGTGGGTGGATCTGCCTCCCCAGTGGGTGGGTCTGGCTCCCCAGTGGGTGGGTCTGGCTCCCCAGTGGGTGGGTCTGGCTCCCCAGTGGGTGGGTCTGGCTCCCCAGTGGGTGGATCTGCCTCCCCAGTGGGTGGGTCTGGCTCCCCAGTGGGTGGGTCTGGCTCCCCAGTGGGTGGATCTGCCTCCCCAGTGGGTGGGTCTGGCTCCCCAGTGGGTGGGTCTGGCTCCCCAGTGGGTGGATCTGCCTCCCCAGTGGGTGGGTCTGGCTGCACTCCTGCCCAGTCATATAAAATCCATAGATTAGGGCCTAGTTCAATTACTTCAATTGGCTGATTTCCTTATATAAATTATAACTCAGTAAAATTGTTGCATGTTGCATTTATATTTTTGTTCAGGGTGTGTGTGTGTATATATATTTCCCAAAAATATAGCACATTTTTGGTATTGTCAGTCTTTCTTCACCATACTCTTCTTGGAGTATTTGGGGATTTTGAGGTGGTAGGAAGCCTAAAGGTGAGAGGCAAGGCAGCCACTGAAGGGTTGCCCATTCCAATCATCAGTCTGATGGGAAAAAGCTGTCAAGAAGTGAGCTGGCAGCTGGAGGGTTGCTGGTATCAAATCCTACATGCTGTTTCGCCCTTGAGCAAGGCACTTAACCCCCCACAATAACTGTTCCAAGGGTACCCAGTGTGACAGCCCCCTGCTCTAACCTCTCCAACCTGTGTATGTATCGAACAGCCCCCTGCTCTAACCTCTCCAACCTGTATATGTATCTAACAGCCCCCTGCTCTAACCTCTCCAACCTGTATATGTATCTAACAGCCCCCTGCTCTAACCTCTCCAACCTGTATATGTATCTAATAGCTCCCTGCTCTAACCTCTACAACCTGTATATGTATCTAACAGCGCGCTGCTCTAACCTCTCCAACCTGTGTATGTATCTAATAGCCCCCTGCTCTAACCTCTCCAACCTGTATATGTCATTGCTCATCCATATATTTGCATATACTTAGATTTGTGTGTATTAGCTAGTTGTTGTGGAATTGTTAGATATTACTGCACTGGTGGAACTAGAAGCACAACATTTCGCTACACTCGCATTAACATCTGCTAACCATGTGTATGTGACCAATAACATTTGATTTGATGTATGAGTGTCTTTCGGAGGGGTTGGGACAAAGTGGAAGTAACATTTCGGTTGGACCTTGTGTACAGTTAACTAATAAAGTGGTCTTGATCTGAAAAGGAATTTTAACTAATTTAACTGTAAACATTTCCTGCACTGTCAATGTTTTTATTTGTGCACATCATGACCCTGCACTGTTCCCAGTTCTTCAGCTTCACTTTGAATGTTTTTACTCTCTTGAGTCACTGAAGCCATAAACGATTTATCTTTGGATGTCTGTCAGAAGGTTCTGCACGGCACTGATCTGGACCTTTTTTTCCCAAACTCATTGTTTTGTGCAGCCGTTTGGTTTGGTTAGGGCACAAGCTGAAGTGTTTTCTTATGTAGCCTGTGACCCTGTGCTCTGTGGTGCAATGTGAGGAATTTCAATGAAGCCGGGTTGTTCAACGCGAAGAAGAAAAGAATGGAAGCAATACAACTTTGGAACCGAAACTTTACCCAATCAAACTTAAGTCCTGTTTCCATTTCAGGGATGGCTGGAGGAACCCTGTGGCTTGTCTTGCTTGTTTTTCCTGCTCCCTGGCAAGTCAGACTTTGGGGTCAATTGATTCACATACTTGCCCACTGTAGGGTGCCAATTACTATGTGAAAGTACTGTTTCATCATTGGATTCCGGGTCATTCTATTGTGCACATTTATCAGACTGTGAAATTTTGGATTTTGTCCTGTTGAACTTGTGCCCTTGATGAACAAATAGCCTATGAAAATGGACGTCCGTTTCTTTTAAGAGATGGTGGTATTTCCATTAAGTTGTGTAATTCTCGGCTTTATTAGGCCCAGCTGATTAGACTATTCACTAAGGAGACATTTACCATTTTTCTGAAAATGACCATTGATTTGGTTTAGAGGAAATGAAACATTCCACAAGGCCTGTGCCAGCAGTGAGTATAGCTGTGTGTCTGGTTGGTTGATACTGGATTGAGATCCATCAATAATAGTTGGTATTCATAGTCCCAGCATTCATTTTGATGAACCCCAGCTCACGTTGGCTCATAACAATGGTGGTGATCTGGATAATCATACTTTTTATCTGCCGCAATACAAAGCGCATCAAGAGACAAATGGTGATGTGCACAAATCACCCTGACCTTATTAGTGTGCACCCTTTTCTTGTACAGTATAGATTTTTTGTGCTACTAGGAAATAATTATTTAATGTGTCAGGTTGAGCTAATGGCTGTATGTATGAGTGGACAAAACCATTGACCACGGGACACCATTCATTCCTATGTGAAGACTCAATAGTGCATTGAAGCCAAATGAAGTCGTATAAGATGGCGTCTCTCATGGCGACATAACGTACAGTTTGAGCTACTCCAGGAAGTGACGTTCAAGGCTACCCCAGTGCTGTCCCAAGTCGAGGGCTGACCAGGGTACTGCAGTCTACCTACAGCAACTAAATTATCCTTAAAGGAAAACTCAACCCAAATTTTTGGGGTATTTGTTGCATCAGTCCATTGTTGACATAGTCCCAAAATTGTCAGCAATCAATTATTCAAGATATGCAACTTTCAAAATATAGAAATCATCCCCGTATGATTGGATGCAAAACGCAGCATCATTTCTGCATTTTGAAAGTTACATATCTTGAATACTTGATTGCTGACAAGCAAAATCGTTTCAAGGACATGCATATGGTGTATTAGAACCAATTATTGGTACCATGATTGTCTTCTACATTTTTGCATGAAGATTGACCACAAAGATGGCCATTTTTCCATTCACTATAATGGGGCATCCTGTTTTCTGCTAACAATGCCTGCAGTATCGCGGTCGGACTTGAACTTCTGTGGCTTCAATGGTGGGGGCAGTCTTTCAACACCTTGATTTGTGCCAGGTACACCTCAGACTGAAATCCTCTTCCACAGGAGGTAGCTGGAGAGAACATGACTAAATCATGTCGCTCTCCACTCGCATGGTTACATGTTAATGCCTCGCAAATGATGTGCAGAGTCACCGTCACGAGAGGCCACAATATGCTACTTCAGCCAACACCTCTCAAGGGCTTAATGTAATGTTGTCATCTCTTAAAGCTATTGATTGGGCCTTACTACTGATGTCAAGCAACAACATGGCAAGCACTATTTAAAAGTTCCACTGGATTATCAAATGCAACTCATTTGTTCTCAGATTGTCTAGCTTTGTGCCATCTCGTCTTTGTACTGTTCGTGCTCTTGAATATTCCAACAAATATGTTTTGTGTTGCTTAGAATTTATGATACAAGTATTATCAATTCTAAATATATGTACACTTACCTGGAATAGTTGTAGGATATCAGTAACCCTCTCTAGTGAATGGCATGATCTTGAGGACAAGTTCCCCACACGGCCACAGTTGTTTTATTGTGTGGAAAAGTAGAAGCCTCATCGAAGAGCTTGGAAATGGGTAATGTGAAATTGGAACATGCATGACATGTTCAAGACAGATTGATGAGTTTGATTCAAGTACTTGTTTTATTCTTTGGGAAAACCCATTCACACAAAAACCTACAGATATCTTTGCTGAATTTGACTTCTGTCTTCAGTGTTTTGTCCGTAGAACAATCACTTTAATACATTCTTCACAAACGTGATGCAAGTTAAAGGAAAATGTTCACCCATTTTGAATGTTATTGTTTTTGTGCATCTCTGAGTGATGTTCTATGGATTCCCTGGGTCATTTCATGTTTTCAGTTTATCTAAGTTATTGGCGTTCAAGCAGGCAGAAATTGGATAAAGTCGCTCTCACTACACTGGAAGTTATTAATAGAAATACGACTTTTAGATTGTGAAAACGTCAATCATACATGTCAGATTATAATACTGGCCGATGTCATAGCTCAGAAAGATGTCTTCTCTCGAATGAGTCATTGATCATATTTCTGCAATATTCCTTGTGTAATTTAAAGGTGGGTCTAGCACATATTTCCTATTTGTCTGCATATTTAGTCCTGGGTACATTGCATGGTGCCGTTGGCAGTTATATTATAGAAAACAGGTTTCCCATGAATGAAGGAACATAACGGCCCAACCAGCAGACTGTCGACCAACTGCGTTCACTTTGTCATGCTGCGTCACGCGATTGCGAAGCTAATCGTCACACAGTCCCTTCTCAAAGTGTGTATATGTCGAGAAACGGGCCTATTTTCCTCAAGTACATAATGCCATGATTCAAAAGCTATGCGATATTACAGATAGCAAGATAGATTTGTAATGTTGTACTTCTTGTTGATGAAATTCGTGCTAATGTTGAGTTTTTGAGCTAGTGCCCAATAGACTCCCATTCACTCCTTGAAGGAGAGCACTATTTGTCCTAGAGTCGCCAAGAATGCAACGCGTGGGTCAAAGACAAAGCATGGGCAATGTTTCCCATCTCCTCTGAAGTATATCTGCTGTTGCAAATCTCAAATATTGATTTGCAGGTCGAATATAGTGAGATTTTAGACCCATGAAATTTATAGTGCAGTTTTTTTGTGCCGATTTTACAGCGAACTAGCTACTTTACATGCTGATATTGTCTTTGGTGTTATTGTGTGTAGCTACGTTTGCTTGCTAGCCAGCCAGCCCATAGAGAGAGCATTGCATTGTGGATAACGCCAAAATGAAACGTTTGCTCACCAAAAATATTGTTCTGACACATTAGTGTTATTTAACACTGTAAATGAACGGAATGTGTGGTTTTGGGTGTATTTTCTTTTAAATTTTGTGAATAATTAAAAGTGGCTAAAAACAATTGAGGATTCCCTTCCCTCCATTCTTTGTGGTGTTCTGTTTGTCACAGTTGTAGTCTAGAGCTCACACAGAAACTGTAAAAAAAAAAAAACAGTACAGATGTAGGATCTTAATTTAAAAAAGGTTTAAAAGGCTTCCAAAGTTTGCAATTAACAATTAAAAACGTCAGACTTGAGTTGCCCTAACAAAATATGTATCAACTCCTTCAAAAATGTATATTTACTAATAATCCACACAATAACTCACATTTCTTGTTGCTGCAGGATTATCTTTCTGCTGTGGAGAAACTGGTCAAATTAAATACAACTATTTTCCCTAGATAAATGATTAGACTACTAAATATAGGCAATGTGGTGATGGGGAAATTAGAAAAGCCACATCACGTGATGTCTTGAATGAGACTTGTTAATTGTCTAGTAACACAACCGAGTTAAGCCATGTTAGTTTGTTATTCTGATTCACTACTACACCATACTCGCGTTCTCCTTTCTCAGAGCACTGTCATTTACACACTTTCTTTGTTCTTTCTACATCACCCATCCACCTCCTGCAAGCATCCTCTTTGAACTGGCCTATTTAAAATTATTACATTTTCTGATTTATCTTGCCTGGCTCCCGGCGAAGGTGACCTTGAGCTGCTCCACAGTGGGGAGTTAGTTTAACGGGCATCCTGTGGAGACATGGATATAAAGTATCACTGAGTCTATTATCGCTGCCCACCGTCCGGGCAGCCCTAACCACTTATTCCAGTGCATTTGAATATTTAGTCAAGCTTTGGTTTTGGGAGCTGCTGAAAGTCAAATGTATTTGAGTGAAGAAGTTGGCCTGGTACTGGGTTTATGGCCAGAAATATGCAATGAAGATATTAGACTAGAGGGAGGCTTGAGTTGACACCCTACTTGTATTTTAATCAGACTCAAATCCTATGTAAAGCTTCTATACCTATGCCTATTCACTGTTCTTTCATCGATAAGTGGCATGCCACAATATGAGACTTACTCTTATGTTCTCAGTGAAGCTAATCAAATTCCTCTCATTTTACAAACCATATATACAAAAACAGTTATGTTTTTGTTTTGTACATTTAAAGTATTCCACTAAAGCACACCTAGAAGTCAACAACAATTTAATTGAATGTCACCATTGGGAGGGGGGAAATGTTTCCAGTTTTTTCGTTTAAAGTTCCAACAATCCAATTTGACCTGTCAGTCCAGATTCCAATTTAAGATGCACTAACTCCTGTGTTGACGCCTCTGCTTGGGGCACGGAGCTGGAGGGGGCTGTAGGATGGATGTTTCATGATGGAGACTGAAGATAGATTCTCCATCAGGGTTGCCCCTCTTCGACAGCAAGAGAAAAGCCATCCTGAGAAGTTGAAGGTTTATTTTACTCGCAGTTTGTGTGATTAATGGGTTTGCATCTGTGACGTGGCTGTGTGTCTAGGTGTCAAGAGGGTACACGTTGGTGACAGGCCAGTAAGAAGGCAAATGTCATTTTAGCCAATGACAGCTCTCGCATTGCAGCGGTCACAAAGCCTGGGACAAACTCAACTGACAGGTTAACATGGCAGTCATTATTATAAAGGGGCAGTCAACGGTGTCCTGTCTGCAAACTCAACCGACAGATTAATATGACAGTCATTATTAGGGGCCAGTCAATATTGGGAGTCACTCAGTCAGTAAGCCTCTGATTTCATTGTGCTGTCATGCACTGTATTTTGTGGTGGGGATGACTGTTTTATTGCACCATATAATAAAGCCTGGTGATGATGACAACCCTTCTTGTTTTTAGGCCTATGTTGTGACTAGGAGTGCTGAATAGGAGTTTAAATTTGAAGGTCTGATAAGATAGAATTTCCACGTTGTCTGTCCACTTGCCCATGATGTAGCTAGCCTATATTAACGCATTATGTAGTGACAATTCAACATTACAAATGTTAGTCATGTAGCAGATGCTCTTTCACAGAGCGACTTTATGCATTCATCAAAAGATAGCTAGATGATGTAACCAAAAACCTCCATGCAGGTTACTTAGGGCTTATTCTCTCTGAATATAGGTATCGGCCCACATTTACATACAGTACCAGTCAAACGTTCAGACACACCATTTCATTCCAGGGTTTTTCTTTCCTTTTTTACTATTTTATACATTGTAGAATAATAGTGAAGACATCAAAACTAAGAGATAACACATATGGAGTCATGTAGTAACCCCCAGGAAACAAAATGTTGACTTTCATATCCTACATTTTTTACTTACATACGGTTTAAGTCAGAAGTTTACATACACCTTACCCAAATACATTTAAACTCAGTTTTTCTCAATTCCTGACATTTAATCCTAGTAATAATTCCCTGTCTTAGGTCAGTTAGGATCACCACTTTATTTTAAGAATATGAAATGTCAGAATAATAGTAGAGAGAATGATTTATTTCAGCTTTTATTTCTTCCATCGCATTCCCAGTGGGTCAGAAGTTTACATACACTCAAGCTTCCCACAATAAGTTGGGTGAATTTTGGCCCATTCCTCCTGACAGAGCTGGTGTAACTGAGTCAGGTTTGTTGGCCTCCTTGCTCAAACATGCTTTTTCACTTCTGCCCACACATTTTTCTATGGGATTGAGGTCAGGACTTTGTGATGGCCACTCCAATACCTTAACGTTGTTGTCCTGTAGCCATTTTGCCGCAACTTTGTAAGTATGCTTGGGGTCATTGTCCATTTGGAAGACCCATTTGCGACGAGGCTTTAACTTCCTGACTGATGTCTTGAGATGTTGCTTCAATATATCCACATCATTTACCTACCTCATGATGCCATCTATTTTGTGAAGTGCGCCAGTCGCTCCTGCAGTAAAGCACCCCCACAACATGATGCTGCCACCCCCGTGCTTCACGGTTGGGATGGTGTTCTTTGGCTTGCAAGCCTCACCCCTTTTCCTCCCAACATAACAATGGTCATTATGGCCAAACAGTTCTATTTTTGGTTCATCAGACCGGAGGACATTTCTCCAAAAAGTACGATCTTTGTCCCCATGTGCAGTTGCAAACTATAGTCTGGCTTTTTTATGGTGGTTTTGAGCAGTGGCTTCTTCCTTGCTGAGTGGCTTTTCAGGTTATGTCGATATAGGACTCGTTTTACTGTGGATATAGATACTTTTGTACCTGTTTCCTCCAGCATCTTCACAAGGTCCTTTGCTGTTGTTCTGGGATTGATTTGCCCTTTTCGCACCAAATAACGTTAATCTCTAGGAGACAGAATGCTTCTCCTTCCTGAGAGGTTTGACGGCTGCGTGGTCCCATGGTGTTTATACTTGCGTACTATTGTTTGTACAGATGAACGTGGTACCTTCAGGCGTTTGGAAAATGCTCCCCTGGATGAACCAGACTTGTGGAGGTCAACATTTTTTTTCTTCCGAGGTCTTGGCTGATTTTCTTTTGATTTTCCCATGATGTCAAGCAATGAGGCACTGAATTTGAAGGTAGGCCTTGAAATACATCCACAGGTACACCTCCAATTGAGTCAAATGATATCAATTAGCCTATCAGAAGCTTCTAAAGCCATGACATAATTTCTGGAATTTTCCAAGCTGTTTAAAGGCACAATTAACTTAGTGTATGTAAACTTCTGACCTACTGGAATTGTGATACAGTGAATTATAAGTGAAATAAAGTCTCTAAACAATTGTTGGAAAAATTACTTGTGTCATGCATAAGGTAGATGTCCTATCCGACTTGCTAAAACTATAGTTTGTTAACAAGAAATTTGTGGAGTGGTTTAAAAATGAGTTTTAATAACTCCAACCTAAGTGTATTTAAACCTCCGACTTCAAGTGTATGTCAACATTTTGACATTAGTGTCGACATAAAAATATATATACAGTGAGGCAAAAAAGTATTTAGTCAGCCACCAATTGTGCAAGTTCTCCCACTTAAAAAGATGAGAGAGGCCTGTAATTTTCATCATAGGTACACTTCAACTATGACAGACAAAATGAGAAAAGAAATCCAGAAAATCACATTGTAGGATTTTTAATGAATTTATTTGCAAGTTATGGTGGAAAATAAGTATTTGGTCAATAACAACATTTTATCTCAATACTTTGTTATATACCCTTTGTTGGCAATGACAGAGGTCAAATGTTTTCTGTAAGTCTTCGCAAGGTTTTCACACACTGTTGCTGTTATTTTGGCCCATTCCTCCATGCAGATCTCCTCTAGAGCAGTGATGTTTTGGGGCTGTTGCTGGGTAACATGGACTTTCAACTCCCCCAACGATTTCCTATGGGTTTGAGATCACCGTTCTTGTGATCATTTTGACCCCACGGGGTGAGATCTTGCGTGGAGCCCCAGATCGAGGGAGATTATCAGTGGTCTTGTATGTCTTCCATTTCCTAATAATTGCTCCCACAGTTGATTTCTTCAAACCAAGCTGCTTACCTATAGCAGATTCAGTCTTCCCAGCCTGGTGTAGGTCCACAATTTTGTTTCTGGTGTCCTTTGACAGCTCTTTGGTCTTGGCCATAGTGGAGTTTGGAGTGTGACTGTTTGAGGTTGTGGACAGGTGTCTTTTATACTGATAACAAGTTCAAACAGGTGCCATTAATACAGGTAACGAGTGGTGGACAGAGGAGCCTCTTAAAGAATAAGTTACAGGTCTGTGAGAGACAGAAATCTTGCTTGTTTGTAGGTGACCAAATACTTATTTTCCACCATAATTTGCAAATTAATTAATTAAGGCCTCTCTTATCGTTTTAAGTGGGAGAACTTGCGCGGGGGGGGGGACTGTCGGGGCGTGAACTCCAGAGGTAGATCTCAAGACGTAATCATTTTGCATGTTTACGCAACAGTGTTGTCTCTTCAATATATACCTCTCGAGAACCTCTCAAATGTCCCTTTGCTATCGTCAATGTGAAAACAGCCCTAGAAGCTCAATTTGAGTGAACATTATCACAGCCAAAGCTAAACTACTCACTTTGAGAATAATTGGGATTGTATGACTCTAATGTACATGGCCATCACTAGGATGTGTAACCTGAAAGAATTACTGTTAGAGATGATGGCAGGTTTGTAGTTATTTCAGGTGTATTTAAGGTTAGTCACCAATTGATTTGCAGCATTAGGGCTGTCACTTTCAGCCTGCTTCTGTTTCCTGATGTATGTTGAGTGAAGTAGCCTAGAGGACCTCCTTGAGGACCACTAGCAACAACAGGCGCTGATTCATTTGGCTCTACTCGCCAGGCATGCCATGCCAGGGATATAGCACTCTGGCCCCGTCTAAACATTTATCAAGCCTCCTCTGCCATCTCTGCCTCCTATCCTTCCTCAGTGTCTGCTCACTCATTGAAATGCAGAACAACGATCGCTTTGTTCAAAAATAATTTGCCCATGCTCTTGTAAGAGGCATGCCTTGGGGGACATGGGGGTGAGAATGGTCTTTTCCGGTGTCTAAATGAATCGTCTTGATGTCTGCACTGGACAGGTAGTCATCAGTTTGGGTAATATACCCCTACAGAGTGTGAGATGGTGTTGATTAGGAGGAGACTGATGGTTTACGTGATATTTGTTGTGTTGTGGAAGTCCAGGCAGGGGCTAGGAATGCTGCACTGCTGCCTCATCGCAATTAACTGCAAGGTTATTGTAGGCCTCAAATGTGAGTTGCTTTTTGACATTTGATATATAATGATGTACTTTGTTTGTGTTTTAATGATGGGACTGTTTCTAGGTGGTGTACAAGGGACACTAAGTAACCCCCTACTGGGTTCTTATTCCAAAGTGGGGTCACCAGAAAGACTGCACTAGCCAGTCTGTGATATCCCATTCCACCTGCAAGAAATGCCCCCTGAGCTGCGGCTGAAGACTAAGTTACTTGAATTTCATTTAGTTAATTTTTTTGTGAGCCCAAAGCGCCATCTCTCTAGAGAGAAATCAAATCATTCCTGAAAGAAATCCAGTGAAGAACTATGTGGTACGCTGGGCTGAAGGGCGATGTAGTTTTTATTAAGCAAATATTCAACATAGTTTAGTAGAGAAATGCGGTAATTAACTACAATGACCATAATCCATTGCACCATTTCCCCCCAGTTTAGACGGATCAGAGAGGAAGAGACAATGCGAGAGATTTCCCTCTCGCCAACATCTGTCCAAACTAAGCCCAATAACGTTTCTATGGGCTTATTTTGGACCTAAGTTTGTCGCCTGCCTTCCCGCATTTGGGGCAATGACTTCCATCATTAGGGGGAGGCGTGAGCATCTCATCAATATACAGTATACAGATCTCTGGACAGATACACTTTTACGCATGCTACGTTAGGTTAGATACATATAGACAACATGAGAGAGGAATGTGCACAACGACGGGAGTGACAAAGACAGTGTGTGAAAGTATGCCTTATGTACTTTGAAGAAGTAGTAAAATGATTTTGTCAGACAGCTCTGCAGCATACTGAGTAAGGCTAGCTAAATAGGATGACTAAAGACAGTACAGTATGGAGAGTACATCATGTTAGATGGCCTAACTGGCTGACTGCTACTGCTTGATCAGAGATGACATAAAGTATATTTTTTATTATTTCATAGTCATTTCCTATTTGTCTTTTAATGCCTACACAATGTGGACCTGATCAGAGACCTAATGGAATATATTCAATGTTTTGGCAATTGTATGTTCACTATTTTTGACTTTGGAATTCCCATTAAAAAGCTACAAAATCATTGAAATGTCATTATTTCATATTGCATTACATGCTTAAAAAAAACGTATCCATCGAACCGACCTCAGAAAGCACTAATCACTCAGCGCTATTACACCTTGATAAGGGCTTTTGTGGACAGAAGCTACCCTGATGAATATTTCCAAATTCATTTGTGGTGAAGAGAGGATGTTTAAATATGAAAGGCTTGGTCTCCCCTCCCAGAGCAGTGAGGGTGAAAATCTTCACAAAGAGAGGCTGTGTCACATGAACAAGCAGGTTCCGTTACGCCTTGGAGTCACTGTTATGGCATCCCATTACTCTTCTTCTCTCTTTAGACAAATTGCTTATTGAACTTTTCAACGGTGTCCCATTTTTTTTTACTGTACATTAACCTCAGTGTACTTGTGTGAAGCACCATGTTGCCAATGCGTAGCTTGTGTGCTTGTGCACAATGTACTCGGGTAAACATATTGGTTTGCAATTTTCAGATGTTGTGCTTCTCAATGTATTTTTTTTTTTGCAATTGACAAACTAGGCCCTGGAAGTAAGCATTTTTTTCTGAAATGGAATTGTTGTCGCAGTTTATTCAGTGTATAGGTACATACGGCTTGAATTGGGCTAAAGGGGATTTTTTGCGTGTAACATGTACCAAATGATCAGGAATCAAGTTAACTTTTTATGGCTGCTGTCCCTTTACAGGGATCAACATCAGGGGAAATTTCAGAGTGACAAGTAATAGTACTCGATAAAACTCAAACTTTCATTAAAACACACATGCAGGGTACTCAATTAAAGCTACATTCGTTTTAAGAACAAATTCTTATTTTCAACAACGGCCTAGAAACAGTGGGTTAACTGCCTTGTCAGGGGCAGAACAACAGATTTTTACCTTGTCAGCTCAGGGGTTTTATCTTGCAACCTTTCAGTTATTTGTTCAATGCTCTAACCACTAGGCTACCTGCCGCCACAATTTATGGAAAAGATATTTCAGTGGTTTAGATGGTACAATAATGCTCTACACTGTACTTGCTTGCTTTGTCACAAACTGAAATTAGGCAAACTATTTAGCAACCAGGAAAAAGCGGAGAGATTTCTGCGTAGCGCATCTTTAACTGTGGTTGATTTGAATAGGCACTTATTGAATATTTTTTTTATTTAAGTTTCTGTTGAAGATATAGCATCATTATAGTCATTGTAATTTCCCAAAAATATTACAATTAATTTGGTGACCGGCCCACTAGTGTGCATTAGTGACTGTCTAAACAACTGAAACTGAGTTTAGGCCATACTTTACACTGATATGACAACAAATGATGGGTGTCCTTTGAAGCTTGTGGATGCAGAACTTTCAGTGACTGAATATCTTCCTGCTCTCAACCTCTTTCCCTAGAGCTTTCCAGCCCGTTAGCCTGTCCCCAGACCCACCAACATGTGGAAACAGCAGACCTCCATTATGAAGTGTTGAGAGGTCCCTATGCCCTCAGGGACATAACCTTCATTTGGCGTCAAATCACTATTCTCTGTGCCTTGGCCTTCTCTTCGCTTTTATTGTTGTACTGCACATTGTCTCCCAGGCCACACCTTGCCTGTGTGTCTGACATGAAGTGCAAATGACATATAAAATGTGCATATATATATATATATATAATAATGTTATAGTGCACATTTTAGGCTGTCTATCCGTGGAGTGAAAATATGGAAACGCATGACTTTTCTTTGCCATTTGTCCTTCAAGATATTAAATGTTTTTTTGTTTTTTTTAAAATGTATTTTTCAGCACTTTTAGTACAGCACTTTGTAGATGGGAGTACTGTCGCAACCTGACATGTCATTTTGTCAGTGTGTTAAGGCCTCTTGCTGGTCCCTAGAAGCAGGAGAGGTGTGTTTGGAGGCAGACCGTTTTTTCCCTTCTAAGATAGGTGACCTTCAACTCACTGTTGATCGAGGAAAGAAATTGCTTCTGTGATATTTCTGGCTGAAAAAAATAAAGGATTGTTTTATAATTATCCCCTACTACTTCTTTCTCGGCTAAGTTCTAACAATCTGTTAAATGCACTATACAGACTTTTTGTAGGGTGACTGTAATTCAATAATGTAATTTGGGTTTATATAGACTTGAAATGGTATTGAAGGGCTTGTTTTTGCTGATATGCATTTTTACTGTGAGAAATTAGTGAAATTAAAATAAGTATTGAATGATTGAATTCCTTATTGTTCTCAATGGTAAATGCATGTAGATGGGAGTTGACACTTCAAATGCTAACCTTTTGTACAGTTCGTACATAATGGTGTTTGTAAACAAAATAATTAGCTGCCTTTTTCTATTTCCTGGAGTGTAAGACAATCTAAGACATGCATACAGTACCAGTCAAAAGTTTGGGCACATCTACTCACTTAAAGGGTTTTTCTTTATTTTGACTTTTTTCTACATTGTAGGATAATAGTGAAGACATCAAAACTATGTGATAACACACGTGCAAAGCTGTCATCAAAGCATAGGGTGACTACTTTGAAGAATCTCAAACATAAAATATATTTTGATTTGTTTAACACTTTTTTGGTTACTACATGATTCCATATTTGTTATTTCATAGTTTTGATGTCTTCACTATTCTACAATGTAGAAAATAGTACAAATAAAGAACAACCCTGTAATGAGTAGTTGTCCACATTTCTGACTGGTACTGTAGATGTTCTGATTCCATGTCCACTTTCATACATTTTGGGTAGATGAAAATCTCAGTAGATGTTCAGACTTCGAAAAGGTCATGCAGCTCTCATCAATTCGTATGTCAGCTGTCTACATGGTCTGACCAGCTTTAATGCCAACTCTGCACTTTCACTGCTGACTCCCCGAATTGGCATAAAATTAAAATGTTTCTGTAACTCTAACAAGACACCTGGTGTTCATTCAATCAGCTACTGAAGACTCCTTTGTTCTGAGTGCCATCATGGGGCTTTGTGGCTGAAATAAAATTAATAATTTCTTATGCAGTAGGCTTGTGACTGCTCACCAAGGCCACCATGTGATTCATAATGACAGTTATTTTCAATAGTCTGTGAAAGTAGGGAGCTGAAGACCCTTACTCCTGCTGTAGGTTGATTTAACTCCTTAATATCACCTGCTGGCAACACAACATATCTAACAACATTAATTGAGTTATTCACAATACTGTTGGCAGTATTGTTGAGACTCCCGAAACTAATTAGTTTGCATTGTGTTAGGCACCATGACCGAGTCTTTGTAGTAGAATAATTCCTCACCTGTATTAATTTTCCTCCAAGGTGGTAGTGTTGGTGCTCAAGGCTTGAAGTGAGCGTTTCTTAGCAACCACTCCTCAGCGCACCTGTCATTGCAGGCTTTAAACTAGTGCCCTCAGAGACCTATACCCCCAGATCTATTCTAAATGAAATGAATTTAGAATAGAGATCAGTGTCATTGTTAAATTAACAATGTCAGTTATTTGTACACAAACAATACATGTGTGACGCCGTCAATGTTGGGGTGTGTTTTTAAAGAGCTTGGTGTAATAATGGGGCGGCAGGGTAGCCTAGTGGTTAGAGCATTGGACTAGTGACCGGAAGGTTGCAAGTTCAAACCCCCAAGCCTGCAAGATACAAATCTGTTGTTCTGCCCCTGAACAGGCAGTTAACCCACTGTTCCAAGGCCATCATTGAAAATAAGAATTCATTCTTAACTGACTTGCCTGGTAAATAAAGGTAAAAAAAAATGCTTAGCACAGGGCTTGATTAAGCACTAACCCACATTGAGGTATTCACTGATCATGAAAAACAATTCTAAATTAACTTGATTGTCCAAAATATTTATTTGCTTGCACTCCGATAAGCATCAAAGCTGGTAAAATGAACGTGCACAGAAATAGCCAATATTGTTGATCTCTTGCAGTGGAGCAATTTCCCAACACATCTACTCAATCTCTTTTGTCACAGGATCCATATCTTTGTTGGACAGATACACTTTGACGGTTCCAGATGGTTAATCTTGTTAAATTGACTCAATTTACGTATTACTGTTTGCTTATCGAGACCCTGATGTCTCTGTCAACAAGGGGAAGATGACTTTCCATCTTATATCCATACCATTCTAATCCAATATCCAATAGAGAGTGACCTTTTGGGATTTGCAACAGCATTGGCAATCCTCCTGCTTTCAGCATTTCTAGCCCCTAAAATTCAATAAGGTTAACGTCAAGTCTACATTGATGTCACAAACCGATATGAAGTGTAAAAACCTAAGATGATTCGATGGGGAGATATCAAACCGTGGGAATGTCTGTCCTGCTTGAGAATAAAATTATTCATAGATATCCCCAAGGTCTAAAATTCACTCTGGAGTTAGTGGCACATTTTGTTTTTTCTTGCATGTTATCAATGTCAGTTGTTCTTTTTCTTTTTTGTTCTTTAATGGACTGACCTTTAAGTTTGCCACACCATTTGCAAATTTTGCAACATGTAATTGCTAGAGCAGATAATTGGCTCATGTTGAATTAATTTGCATAATAATTAACACTTGTCTTTTGACCCTAATACTGTATTTTGGGGACCAGTACCCATCACTGTCCCATGTTCTTTGCCTGTCATTTTGCCAAACAAGTAAAGGTCCTTACTGAAGGTATCTTGACTGAAAAATATATCTTTACTCCTCTCTTCCCAGATCTTCTAAGCCCGGATCTTCTCCAAAGGGATCTCGTGTTTCTTGTCTTGACACAGGTAACCATTTCTTTGCCATCGTAATATTTGAGAAATCTTTCAAACTTGCAGAACTGCTGACTCGGGAACCATTTTAGATGCATGCAAATGAGCCGTATGTGAATTTAATGTGATTCCAACCTTTGCCAATGTAGTCTGCTGGGATGTCACAAAGTTCCCTCAGACGCTCTTTATTGACCAACGTTAACTAGAACACTGACTGCCCCAACACTCTCTGCCTCCTCCCCTTTTCCTTCTCCACTCCTCCGCCTCCTCCCCCATCTCCTCTGTCTCCTCACCCATCTCCTCCGCCTCCTCACCCATCTCCTCCGCCTCTTCCCTCTCCTCCGCTTCCTCCCCATCTCCTTTTCCTCTCCTCTTCACCCCACTCCTTCATCTCCCACTCTCCTACTCTCCTCTGCCTACTCCCCCCACCCCTCACCTCTGCCTACTCCACCTTTCCTCCTCCTCCCCACCCTTCTCTCCTCTGCCTCCTCCCCCTCTCCTCCCCCTCACCCCTCTCCTCTGCCTCCTCCCCTCTCCTCCTCCTCACCCCTCTCCTCTGCCTACTCCCCCTCTCCTCCTCCTCATCCCTCTCCTCTGCCTACTCCCCCTCTCCTCCTCCTCCACCTCCTCCTCCTCACCCTTCTCTCCTCTGCCTACTCCCCCTCTCCTCCTCCTCCTCACCCTTCTTCTCTGCCTACTCCCCCTTTCCTCCTCCTCCTCCCCCTCACCCCTCTCCTCTGCCTCCCCCCCTCCTCCTCCTCCTCACCCCTCTCCTCTGCCTACTCCCCCTCTCCTCCTCCTCATCCCTCTCCTCTGCCTACTCCCCCTCTCCTCCTCCTCCACCTCCTCCTCCTCACCCTTCTCTCCTCTGCCTACTCCCCCTCTCCTCCTCCTCCTCACCCTTCTCCTCTGCCTACTCCCCCTTTCCTCCTCCTCCTCCTCCTCACCCTTCTCTCCTCTGCCTCCTCCCCTTCTCCTCCCCCTCACCCCTCTCCTCTGCCTCCTCCCCCTCTCCTCCTCATCCTCCTCACCCTTCTCCTCTGCCTACTCCCCCTCTCCTCCTCCTCCTCACCCTTCTCTCCTCTGCCTCCTCCCCCTCCCCCTCCTCCTCCTTCTCACCCCCTCTCCTCTGCCTTACCCCCTCTCCTCCTCCTCCTCCTCCTCACCCTTCTCCTCTGCCTACCCCCCTCTCCTCCTCCTCCTCCTCCTCCTCCTCACCCTTCTCCTCTGCCTCCTCCCCCTCTCCTCCTCCCCCTCCTCACCCCTCTCCTCTGCCTTACCCCCCCTCTCCTCCTCCTCCTCACCCTTCTCCTCTGCCTTACCCCCTCTCCTCCTCCTCCTCCTCACTCTTCTCCTCTGCCTCCTCCCCCTCTCCTCCTCCTCCTCCTCACCCCTCTCTTCTGCCTTACTCCCCCTCTCATCCTCCTTCTCCTTACCCTTCTCTCCTCTGCCTCCTTCCCCTCTCGCTACATGCTCAGGCTTGGCAAGTCATTTCCATGGAGCTCCAGTCCAAGGTATAATGACCCAGGCTGATGAAGACATGGAGCCAGGACTAGTGGTGGATTCCTCATCTATGCAGCATGAAGTTTTTCACTGTGCCACTGAAGTGTCAACTTTGACATCACTGTGGTACTTCTTTATTTTCCTATAGTGCTCTTGGCTGGTTTAGGAATCTCAGCAGTCAGCACCATAGGTCTGAGGATAGTTTAACTTCCCTCAGTGTTGCATTACGCTTTAATCACCATCTGGCCGTCTGTGCGTGAGCTCATTAAAATCTCCAACTGATTTTATTTGCTTTCAGATACATGACCCCAGTAAGTCTGAGAAGGACAACTGTTGGATTCTAGTTTGTATCAGGATGTCCATCAAATCAAATGTTATTGGTCACATACAGATGTTTAGCAGATGTTATTGCGGGTGTAGCGAAATTGTGTTTCTAGCTCCAACAGTGCAGTAAAATCTAACAATGCACACAATACACACAAACCTAAAAGTAAAATAATGGAATTAAGGAAAATATAAATATCAGGATGAGCAATGTAGGAGTGGCATAGACTAAAATACAGTAGAATATAATACAGTGCTGTATATACACATGAGATGAGTAAAGCAAAAATATGTAAACATTATTAAAGTGACTAGTGGTCCATTATTAAAGTGGACAGTGATTTCAAGTCTATGTACAGTGGGGAGAACAAGTATTTGATACACTGCCTATTTTGCAGGTTTTCCTACTTACAAAGCATGTAGAGGTCTGTAATTTGTATCATAGGGACACTTCAACTGTGAGAGGCGGAATCTAAAACAAAAATCCAGAAAATCACAATGTATGATTTTTAAGTAATTCATTTGCATTTTGGGAAGCAGCCTCTAAGGTGCAGGGTTACGTAACCGGGTCGAAGCTGCCTAGTGATGGCTATTTAACAGTCTAATGGCCTTGAGAGAGACTGAAAAACAGCTTCTTTCGGTCCCAGCTTTGATGCACCTGTGCTGTTGTCACCTTCTGGATGATAGCAGGGTGAACAGGCAGTGGCGTGGATCGTTGTTGTCCTTGATGATCTTTTTGGCCTTCCTGTGACATTGGGTGCTGTAGGTGTCCTGGAGGGCAGGTAGTTTGCCCCCGGTGTGTTGTGCAAACCGCACCACCATCTGGAGAGCCCTGTGGGTGGTGCAGTTGTCTAACCAGGTGGTGATACAGCCCGACAGAATGCTCTCAAATGTGCATCTTTAAAGGTTTGTGAGGGTTTTTGGTGCCAAAATACATTTCTTCAGCCTCCTGTGTGGGTGGACCATTTCAGATCGTCAGTGTTGTGCATGCCAAGGAACTTGAAGCTTTCCACCTGCTCCACTGAGGTCTCATCGATGTGGATAGGGGCGTATTCCCTCTGCTGTTTCCTGAAGTCCACGATCAGCTCCTTTGTTTTGTCGACATTGAGTGAGAGGTTATTTTCCTGGCACCACACTCCAAGGGCCTTCACCTCCTCCCTGTAGGCTGTCATCATGGTTGGTAATCAGGCCTACTACTGTTGTGTCGTCTGCAAACTTGATGATTGAGTTGGTGTGCTTGGCCACGCAGTCATAGGTGAACAGGGAGTACAGGAGGGGACTGAACACCCACCCTTGTGGGGCTCCTGTGTTGAGGATCAGTGAAGTGGTGTTGTTTCCTTACCTTCACCACCTGGGGGTGACCCATCAGGAAGTCCAATGGCACACTGGGCAACAGTTACTATGCTCAAGCATTGTGGTCTCTAATACTAATAGGCTACGACCCCCATATTGAACTGGTGGACCGCGGTCTGGATCCGGAACCAGAATGGAGTCAATATGGGTCCCGACTAGAAAAAAACTTGGTCAGGCTTCAACTCCTATTTATTATATGAACACACAGAAGACATGGATAAATGTGTAGAGTTGAAGGAAATTAGCTTTGGCTTGTTGTTGGAGCTATTTATTTATACAGTTTGGCTTGTTGGTGAAGCTGTTTTTATTTGTACAGTTTTGCCTGTTGTGGAGCTGTTTTTATTCTACAGTTTGGCCTGTTGGTGGAGCTGTTTTATTTATACAGCTTGGCCTATTGGTGGCGCTGTCTTTATTCTACAGTTTGGCCTGTTGGTGGAGCTGTTTTTATTTATACAGTTTGGCCTGTTGGTGGAGCTGTTTTATTTATACAGTTTGGCCTGTTGGTAGAGCTGTTTTGATTTATACAGTTTGGCCTGTTGGTGGAGCTATTTTTATTTCTACAGTTTGGCCTGTTGGTGGAGCTGTTTCATTTATACAGTTTGGCCTGTTGGTGGAGCTGTTTTTATTTGTACAGTTTGGCCTGTTGGTGGAGCTGTTTTATTTATACAGTTTGGCCTGTTGGTGGAGCTGTCTTTTCATTCTACAGTTTGGCCTGTTGGTGGAGCTGTCTTTTTATTCTACAGTTTTGCCTGTTGGTGGAGCTGTTTTTATTCCACAGTTTGGCATGTTGGTGGAGCTGTTTTATTTATACAGTTTGACCTGTTGGTGGCGCTGTCTTTATTCTACAGTTTGGCCTGTTGGTGGAGCTGTCTTTTTATTCTACAGATTGGCCTGTTGGTGGAGCTGTCTTTTTATTCTACAGTTTGGCCTGTTGGTGGAGCTGTCTTTTTATTCTACAGTTTGGCCTGGTGGTGGAGCTGTCTTTTCATTCTACAGTTTGGCCTGTTGGTGGAGCTGTCTTTTCATTCTACAATTTGGACTGTTGGTGGAGCTGTTTTTTTTTCGTACAGTTTGGCCTGTTGGTGGGGCTGTTTTATTTGTACAGTTCGGCCTGTTAGTGGAGCTGTTTTTATTCTACAGTTTGGCCTGTTTTGGCGCTGTTTATATTCTACAGTTTGGCATGTTGGTGGAGCTGTCTTTTCATTCTACAGTCTGGCATGTTGGTGGAGCTGTTTTATTTGTACAGTTTGGCCTGTTGGTGGAGCTGTTTTTATTCTACAGTTTGGCATGTTGGTGGAGCTGTTTTATTTATACAATTTGGCCTGTTGGTACAGCTGTTTTTATTTATACAGTTTGGCCTGTTGGTGGAGCTGTTTTATTTATTCAGTTTGGCCTGTTGGTGGAGCTGTTTTTATTAATACAGTTTGGCCTGTTGGTGGAGCTGTCTTTTCATTCTACAGTTTGGCCTGTTGGTGGAGCTGTTATATTTGTACAGTTTGGCCTGTTGGTGGAGCTGTTTTATTTATACAGTATGGCCTGTTGGTGGCGCTGTCTTTATTCTACAGTTTGGCCTGTTGGTGGAGCTGTTTTATTTATACAGTTTGGCCTGTTGGTGGAGCTGTTTTTTTATTCTACAGTTTTGCTCATTGGTGGAGCTGTCTTTTCATTCTACAGTTTGGCCTGTTGGTGGAGCTGTTTTTATTTATACAGTTTGGCCTGTTGGTGGAGCTGTTTTATTTATACAGTTTGGCCTGTTGGTGGAGCTGTTTTATTTGTACAGTTTGTCCTGTTGGTGGAGCTGTTTTTTTTCATACAGTTTGGCCTGTTGGTGGGGCTGTTTTATTTGTACAGTTCGGCCTGTTGGTGGAGCTGTTTTTATTTGTAGTTTTGCCTTTTGGTGGAACTGTTTTAATTCTACAGTTTGGCCTGTTGGTGGAGCTGTTTTATTTAGACAGTTTGGCCTGTTGGTGGAGCTGTTTTATTCTACAGTTTGGCCTGTTTGTGGCGCTGTTTTTATTCTACAGTTTGGCATGTTGGTGGAGCTGTCTTTTCATTCTACAGTTTGGCATGTTGGTGGAGCTGTTTTATTTTTACAGTTTGGCCTGTTGGTGGCGCCTTCTTTATTCTACAGTTTGGCCTGTTGGTGGAGCTGTCTTTTTATTCTACAGATTGGCCTGTTGGTGGAGCTGTCTTTTTATTCTACAGTTTGGCCTGTTGGTGGAGCTGTCTTTTTATTCTACAGTTTGGCCTGGTGGTGGAGCTGTCTTTTCATTCTACAGTTTGGCCTGTTGGTGGAGCTGTCTTTTCATTCTACACTTTGGACTGTTGGTGGAGCTGTTTTTTTTCGTACAGTTTGGCCTGTTGGTGGGGCTGTTTTATTTGTACAGTTCGGCCTGTTAGTGGAGCTGTTTTTATTCTACAGTTTGGCCTGTTTTGGCGCTGTTTATATTCTACAGTTTGGCATGTTGGTGGAGCTGTCTTTTCATTCTACAGTCTGGCATGTTGGTGGAGCTGTTTTATTTGTACAGTTTGGCCTGTTGGTGGAGCTGTTTTTATTCTACAGTTTGGCATGTTGGTGGAGCTGTTTTATTTATACAATTTGGCCTGTTGGTACAGCTGTTTTTATTTATACAGTTTGGCCTGTTGGTGGAGCTGTTTTATTTATTCAGTTTGGCCTGTTGGTGGAGCTGTTTTTATTAATACAGTTTGGCCTGTTGGTGGAGCTGTCTTTTCATTCTACAGTTTGGCCTGTTGGTGGAGCTGTTATATTTGTACAGTTTGGCCTGTTGGTGGAGCTGTTTTATTTATACAGTATGGCCTGTTGGTGGCGCTGTCTTTATTCTACAGTTTGGCCTGTTGGTGGAGCTGTTTTATTTATACAGTTTGGCCTGTTGGTGGAGCTGTTTTTTTATTCTACAGTTTTGCTCATTGGTGGAGCTGTCTTTTCATTCTACAGTTTGGCCTGTTGGTGGAGCTGTTTTTATTTATACAGTTTGGCCTGTTGGTGGAGCTGTTTTATTTATACAGTTTGGCCTGTTGGTGGAGCTGTTTTATTTGTACAGTTTGTCCTGTTGGTGGAGCTGTTTTTTTTCATACAGTTTGGCCTGTTGGTGGGGCTGTTTTATTTGTACAGTTCGGCCTGTTGGTGGAGCTGTTTTTATTTGTAGTTTTGCCTTTTGGTGGAACTGTTTTAATTCTACAGTTTGGCCTGTTGGTGGAGCTGTTTTATTCTACAGTTTGGCCTGTTTGTGGCGCTGTTTTTATTCTACAGTTTGGCATGTTGGTGGAGCTGTCTTTTCATTCTACAGTTTGGCATGTTGGTGGAGCTGTTTTATTTTTACAGTTTGGCCTGTTGGTGGCGCCTTCTTTATTCTACAGTTTGGCCTGTTGGTGGAGCTGTTTTTATTCTACAGTTTGGCATGTTGGTGGAGCTGTTTTATTTATACAATTTGGCCTGTTGGTACAGCTGTTTTTATTTATACAGTTTGGCCTGTTGGTGGAGCTGTTTTATTTATTCAGTTTGGCCTGTTGGTGGAGGTGTTTTTATTAATACAGTTTGGCCTGTTGGTGGAGCTGTCTTTTCATTCTACAGTTTGGCCTGTTGGTGGAGCTGTTATATTTGTACAGTTTGGCCTGTTGGTGGAGCTGTCTTTATTCTACAGTTTGGCCTGTTGGTGGAGCTGTTTTTATTTATACAGTTTGGCCTGTTGGTGGAGCTGTTTTACTTATACAGTTTGGCCTGTTGGTGGAGCTGTTTTATTTATACAGTTTGGCCCGTTGGTAGAGCTGTTTTTAATTGTACAGTTTGGCCTGTTGGTGGAGCTGTTTAATTTATATAGTTTGGCCTGTTGGTGGAGCTGTTTTTTTATTCTACAGTTTTGCTCATTGGTGCATTGGTGGAGCTGTCTTTTCATTCTACAGTTTGGCCTGTTGGTGGAGCTGTTTTTATTTATACAGTTTGGCCTGTTGGTGGAGCTGTTTTATTTATACAGTTTGGCCTGTTGGTGGAGCTGTTTTTATTTATACAGTTTGGCCTGTTGGTGGAGCTGTTTTATTTGTACAGTATGGCCTGTTGGTGGAGCTGTTTTATTTGTACAGTTTAGCCTGTTGGTGGAGCTGTTTTATTTGTACAGTTCGGCCTGTTTGGTGGAGCTGTTTTTATTCTACGGTTTGGCCTGTTGGTGGAGCTGTTTTTTTTGTACAGTTTGGCCTGTTGGTGGCGCTTCCTTTATTCTACAGTTTGGCCTGTTGGTGGAGCTGTTTTAATTCTACAGTTTGGCATGTTGGTGGAGCTGTTTTATTTATTCAGTTTGGCCTGTTGGTACAGCTGTTTTTATTTGTACAGTTTGGCCTGTTGTTGAAGCTGTTTTATTTATACAGTTTGGCCTGTTGGTGGAGCTGTCTTTTCATTCTACAGTTTGGCCTGTTGGTGGAGCTGTCTTTTCCTTCAACAGTTTGGCCTGTTGGTGGAGCTGTTATATTTGTACAGTTTGGCCTGTTGGTGGAGCTGTTTTATTTATACAGTTTGGCCTGTTGGTGGAGCTGTTTTATTTATACAGTTTGGCCTGTTGGTGGAGCTGTTTTATTTATATAGTTTGGCCTGTTGGTGGAGCTGTTTATATTTGTACAGTTTGGCCTGTTGGTGGAGCTGTTTTATTTATACCGTTTGGCCTTTTAGTAGAGCTGTCTTTTCATTCTACAATTTTGCCTGTTGGTGGAGCTGTTTTTAGTCTACAGTTTGGCATGTTGGTGGATCTGTTTTATTTATACAGTTTGGCCTGTTGGTACAGCTGTTTTTATTTATACAGTTTGGCCTGTTGGTGGAGCTGTATTTATTTATACAGTTTGGCCTGTTAGTAGAGCTGTCTTTTCATTCTACAGTTTGGCCTGTTGGTGGAGCTGGTTTATTTATACAGTTTGGCCTGTTGTTACAGCTGTTTTTATTTATACAGTTTGGCCTGTTGGTGGAGCTGTTTTATTTATACAGTTTGGCCTGTTGGTGGAGCTGTTTTATTTATACAGTTTGGCCTGTTGGTGGAGCTGTTTTTATTTATACAGTTTGGCCTGTTGGTGGAGTTGTTTTTTCATTCTACAGTTTGGCCTGTTGGTGGAGCTGTTTTATTTATACAGTTTGGCCTTTTGGTGGAGCTTATTTTGTTTATACAGTTTGGCCTGTTGTTGGAGCTGTTTTATTTGTACAGTTTGGCCTGTTGGTGGAGCTGTTTTATTTGTACAGTTTGGCCTGTTGGTGGAGCTGTTTTATTTGTACAGTTCGGCCTGTTGGTTGAGCTGTTTTTTCATTCTACAGTTTGGCCTGTTGGTGGAGCTGTTTTATTTATACAGTTTGGCCTTTTGGTGGAGCTGTTTTTATTTATACAGTTTGGCCTGTTGGTGGAGCTGTTTTATTTGTACAGTTTAGCCTGTTGGTAGAGCTGTTTTATTTGTACAGTTTGGCCTGTTGGTGGTGCTGTTTTATTTGTACACTTCGGCCTGTTGGTGGAGCTGTTTTTAGTCTACAGTTTGGCCTGTTGGTGGAGCTGTCTTTTCATTCTACAGTTTGGCGTGTTGGTGGAGCTGTTTTATTTGTACAGTTTGGCCTGTTGTTGGTGCTTTCTTTATTCTACAGTTTGGCCTTTTGGTGGAGCTGTTATATTTGTACAGTTTGGCCTGTAGGTGGAGCTGTTTTATTTATACAGTTTGGCCTGTTGGTGGCGCTGTCTTTATTCTACAGTTTGGCCTGTTTGGTGGAGCTGTCTTTTCATTCTACAGTTTGGCCTGTTGGTGGAGCTGTTTTTATTTATACAGTTTGGCCTGTTGGTGGAGCTGTTTTATTTATACAGTTTGGCCTGTTGGTGGAGCTGTTTTTATTTATACAGTTGGCCTGTTGGTGGAGCTGTTTTATTTGTACAGTTTGGCCTGTTGGTGGAGCTGTTTTATTTGTACGGTTTGGCCTGTTGGTGGAGCTGTTTTATGTGTACAGTTGGCCTGTTGGTGGAGCTGTTTTTATTCTACAGTTTGGCCTGTTGGTGGAGCTGTTTAATTTATACAGTTTGGCCTGTTGGTGGAGCTGTTTTTATTTATACAGTTTGGACTGTTGGTGGAGCTGTTTTTTTATTCTACAGTTTGGCTCGTTGGTGGAGCTGTCTTTTCATTCTACAGTTTGGCCTGTTGGTGGAGCTGTTTTTATTTATACAGTTTGGCCTGTTGGTGGAGCTGTTTTTCTTTGTACAGTTTGGCCTGTTGATGGAGCTGTTTTATTTTAACAGTTTAGCCTGTTGGTGGAGCTGTTTTATTTGTACAGTTTGGCCTGTTGGTGGCGCTTTATTTATTCTACAGTTTGGCCTGTTGGTGGAGCTGTTTTTATTTATACAGTTTGGCCTGTTGGTGGAGCTGTCTTTTCATTCTACAGTTTGTCCTGTTGGTGGAGCTGTCTTTTCATTCTAACGTTTGGCCTGTTGGTGGAGCTGTTATATTTGTACAGTTTGGCCTGTTGGTGGAGCTGTTTTATTTATACAGTTTGGCCTGTTGGTGGCCCTGTCTTTATTCTACAGTTTGGCCTGTTGGTGGAGCTGTTTTATTTATACAGTTTGGCCTGTTGGTAGAGCTGTTTTTATTTGTACAGTTTGGCCTGTTGGTGGATCTGTTTTATTTATACAGTTTGGCCTGTTGGTGGAGCTGTATTTATTTCTACAGTTTGGCCTGTTAGTATAGCTGTCTTTTCATTCTACAGTTTGGCCTGTTGGTGGAGCTGTTTTATTTATACAGTTTGGCCTGTTGGTGGAGCTGTCTTTTCATTCTACAGTTTGGCCTGTTGGTGGAGCTGTTATATTTTTACAGTTTGGCCTGTTGGTGGAGCTGTTTTATTTATACAGTTTGGCCTGTTGGTGGCGCTGTCTTTATTCTACAGTTTGGCCTGTTGGTGGAGCTGTTTTATTTATACAGTTTGGCCTGTTGGTGGAGCTGTTTTATTTTTACAGTTTGGCCTGTTGGTGGAGCTGTTTTATTTATACAGTTTGGCCTGTTGGTAGAGCTGTTTTTATTTGTACAGTTTGGCCTGTTGGTGGAGCTGCTTTATTTATACAGTTTGGCCTGTTGGTGGAGCTGCTTTTATTTATACAGTTTGGCCTGTTGGTAGAGCTGTTTTTTTATTCTACTGTTTGGCTCGTTGGTGGAGCTGTCTTTTCATTCTACAGTTTGGCCTGTTGGTGGAGCTGTTTTTATTTATACAGTTTGGCCTGTTGGTGGAGCTGTTTTTATTTGTACAGTTTGGCCTGTTGATGGAGCTGTTTTATTTGTACAGTTTAGCCTGTTGGTGGAGCTGTTTTATTTGTACAGTTTGGCCTGTTGGTGGCGCTTTCTTTACTCTACAGTTTGGCCTGTTGGTGGAGCTGTCTTTTCATTCTACAGTTTGTCCTGTTGGTGGAGCTGTCTTTTCATTCTAATGTTTGGCCTGTTGGTGGAGCTGTTATATTTGTACAGTTTGGCCTGTTGGTGGAGCTGTTTTATTTATACAGTTTGGCCTGTTGGTGGCCCTGTCTTTATTCTACAGTTTGGCCTGTTTACATTTACATTTAAGTCATTTAGCAGACGCTCTTATCCAGAGCGACTTACAAATTGGTGAATTCACCTTCTGACATCCAGTGGAACAGCCACTTTACAATAGTGCATCTAAATCATTTAAGGGGGGGGTGAGAAGGATTACTTTATCCTATCCTAGGTATTCCTTGAAGAGGTGGGGTTTCAGGTGTCTCCGGAAGGTGGTGATTGACTCCGCTGTCCTGGCGTCGTGAGGGAGTTTGTTCCACCATTGGGGGGCCAGAGCAGCGAACAGTTTTGACTGGGCTGAGCGGGAACTGTACTTCCTCAGTGGTAGGGAGGCGAGCAGGCCAGAGGTGGATGAACGCAGTGCCCTTGTTTGGGTGTAGGGCCTGATCAGAGCCTGGAGGTACTGCGGTGCCGTTCCCCTCACAGCTCCGTAGGCAAGCACCATGGTCTTGTAGCGGATGCGAGCTTCAACTGGAAGCCAGTGGAGAGAGCGGAGGAGCGGGGTGACGTGAGAGAACTTGGGAAGGTTGAACACCAGACGGGCTGCGGCGTTCTGGATGAGTTGTAGGGGTTTAATGGCACAGGCAGGGAGCCCAGCCAACAGCGAGTTGCAGTAATCCAGACGGGAGATGACAAGTGCCTGGATTAGGACCTGCGCCGCTTCCTGTGTGAGGCAGGGTCGTACTCTGCGGATGTTGTAGAGCATGAACCTACAGGAACGGGCCACCGCCATGATGTTAGTTGAGAACGACAGGGTGTTGTCCAGGATCACGCCAAGGTTCTTAGCGCTCTGGGAGGAGGACACAATGGAGTTGTCAACCGTGATGGCGAGATCATGGAACGGGCAGTCCTTCCCCGGGAGGAAGAGCAGCTCCGTCTTGCCGAGGTTCAGCTTGAGGTGGTGATCCGTCATCCACACTGATATGTCTGCCAGACATGCAGAGATGCGATTCGCCACCTGGTCATCAGAAGGGGGAAAGGAGAAGATTAATTGTGTGTCGTCTGCATAGCAATGATAGGAGAGACCATGTGAGGTTATGACAGAGCTAAGTGACTTGGTGTATAGCGAGAATAGGAGAGGGCCTAGAACAGAGCCTGGGGGACACCAGTGGTGAGAGCGCGTGGCGAGGAGACAGATTCTCGCCACGCCACCTGGTAGGAGCGACCTGTCAGGTAGGACGCAATCCAAGCGTGGGCCGCGCCGGAGATGCCCAACTCGGAGAGGGTGGAGAGGAGGATCTGATGGTTCACAGTATCGAAGGCAGCCGATAGGTCTAGAAGGATGAGAGCAGAGGAGAGAGAGTTAGCTTTAGCAGTGCGGAGCGCCTCCGTGATACAGAGAAGAGCAGTCTCAGTTGAATGACTAGTCTTGAAACCTGACTGATTTGGATCAAGAAGGTCATTCTGAGAGAGATAGCGGGAGAGCTGGCCAAGGACGGCACGTTCAAGAGTTTTGGAGAGAAAAGAAAGAAGGGATACTGGTCTGTAGTTGTTGACATCGGAGGGGTCGAGTGTAGGTTTTTTCAGAAGGGGTGCAACTCTCGCTCTCTTGAAGATGGAAGGGACGTAGCCAGCGGTCAGGGATGAGTTGATGAGCGAAGTGAGGTAAGGGAGAAGGTCTCCGGAAATGGTCTGGAGAAGAGAGCAGGGGATAGGGTCAAGCGGGCAGGTTGTTGGGCGGCCGGCCGTCACAAGAAGCGAGATTTCATCTGGAGAGAGAGGGGCGAAATAGGTCAGAGCACAGGGTAGGGCAGTGTGAGCAGAACCAGCGGTGTCGTTTGACTTAGCAAACGAGGATCGGATGTCGTCGACCTTCTTTTCAAAATGGTTGACGAAGTCATCTGCAGAGAGGGAGGAGGGGGGGGGGAGGGGGAGGAGGATTCAGGAGGGAGGAGGATTCAGGAGGGAGGAGAAGGTGGCAAAGAGCTTCCTAGGGTTAGAGGCAGATGCTTGGAATTTAGAGTGGTAGAAAGTGGCTTTAGCAGCAGAGACAGAGGAGGAAAATGTAGAGAGGAGGGAGTGAAAGGATGCCAGGTCCGCAGGGAGGCGAGTTTTCCTCCATTTCCGCTCGGCTGCCCGGAGCACTGTTCTGTGAGCTCGCAATGAGTCGTCGAGCCGCGGAGCGGAGGGGAGGACCGAGCCGGCCTGGAGGATAGGGGACATAGAGAGTCAAAGGATGCAGAAAGGGAAGAGAGGAGGGTTGAGGAGGCAGAATCAGGAGATAGGTTGGAGAAGGTATGAGCAGAGGGAAGAGATGATAGGATGGAAGAGGAGAGAGTAGCGGGGAGAGAGAGCGAAGGTTGGGACGGCGCGATACCATCCGAGTAGGGGCAGTGTGGGAAGTGTTGGATGAGAGCGAGAGGGAAAAGGATACAAGGTAGTGGTCGGAGACTTGGAGGGGAGTTGCAATGAGGTTAGTGGAAGAACAGCATCTAGTAAAGATGAGGTCGAGCGTATTGCCTGCCTTGTGAGTAGGGGGGAAGGTGAGAGGGTGAGGTCAAAAGAGGAGAGGAGTGGAAAGAAGGAGGCAGAGAGGAATGAGTCAGAGGTAGACGTGGGGAGGTTAAAGTCGCCCAGGACTGTGAGAGGTGAGCCGTCCTCAGGAAAGGAGCTTATCAAGGCATCAAGCTCATTGATGAACTCTCCGAGGGAACCTGGAGGGCGATAAATGATAAGGATGTTAAGCTTGAAAGGGCTGGTAACTGTGACAGCATGGAATTCAAAGGAGGCGATAGACAGATGGGTAAGGGGAGAAAGAGAGAATGACCACTTGGGAGAGATGAGGATCCCGGTGCCACCACCCCGCTGACCAGAAGCTCTCGGGGTGTGCGAGAACACGTGGGAGGACGAAGAGAGAGCAGTGGGAGTAGCAGTGTTATCTGTGGTGATCCATGTTTCCGTCAGTGCCAAGAAGTCGAGGGACTGGAGGGAGGCATAGGCTGAGATGAACTCTGCCTTGTTGGCCACAGATCGGCAGTTCCAGAGGCTACCGGAGACCTGGAACTCCACGTGGGTCGTGCGCGCTGGGACCACCAGATTAGGGTGGCCGCGGCCACGCGGTGTGGAGCGTTTGTATGGTCTGTGCAGAGAGGAGAGAACAGGGATAGATAGTCACATAGTTGACAGGCTACAGAAGAGGCTACGCTAATGCAAAGGAGATTGGAATGACAAGTGGACTACACGTCTCGAATGTTCAGAAAGTTAAGCTTACGTAGCAAGAATCTTATTGACTAAAATGATTGAAATGATACAGTACTGCTGGAGTAGGCTATCTGGTAGTGGCTGCGTTGTTGACACTACACTAATCAAGTCGTTCCGTCGAGTGTAATAGTTTCTACAGTGCTGCTATTCGGGGGCTAGCTGGCTAGCTAGCAGTGTTGATTACGTTACGTTACGTTAAAAGAACGACAATAGCTGGCTAGCTAACCTAGAAAATCGCTCTAGACTACACAATTGTCTTAGATACAAAGACGGCTATGTAGCTAGCTAGCTACGATCAAACAAATCAAACCGTTGTACTGTAATGAAGTGAAATGAAAATGTGATACTACCTGTGGAGCGAAGCGGAATGTTGACCGGGTTGTTGAAGTTAATTCGGTAGACGTTGGCTAGCTGTTGGCTAGCTAGCTAGCAGTAACTCTTACGTTAAGGACGACAAATAGCTGGCTAGCTAACCTCGGTAAATTAAGATAATCACTCTAAGTCTACACACTCTAAACTACACAATTATCTTGGATACGAAGACAGCAAAGACAACTATGTAGCTAGCTAACACTACACTAATCGAGTCGTTCAGTTGAGTGTAATAGTTTCTACAGTGCTAGTAGACGGTAGACGTTAGCTAGCTGCTGGGCAGATAGCAGTGTAGACTACGTTAGGACGACGAAATACGATAATTACGCAATTATCTTTGATACAAAGACGGCTATGTAGCTAGCTAAGAAGAAATTGCTAAGATTAGACAAATCAAACCGTTGTACTATAATGAAATGTAATGGAAATGTAATGAAAAGTTATAAAAGTTATACTACCTGCGGACCGAAGTGTAGATGCGACCGCTCGCTCCAACCCGGAACCGGAAACACCTGTTGGTGGAGCTGTTTTATTTATACAGTTTGGCCTGTTGGTAGAGCTATTTTTATTTGTACAGTTTGGCCTGTTGTTGGATCTGTTTTATTTATACAGTTTGGCCTGTTGGTGGAGCTGTATTTATTTCTACAGTTTGGCATGTTAGTAGAGCTGTCTTTTCATTCTACAGTTTGGCCTGTTGGTGGAGCTGTTTTATTTATACAGTTTTGCCTGTTGGTGGAGGTGTTTTAATTTATACAGTTTGGCCTGTTGTTGGAGCTGTTTTATTTATACAGTTTGGCCTGTTGGTGGAGCTGTTTTTATTTATACAGTTGGCCTGTTGGTGGAGCTGTTTTATTTGTACAGTTTGGCCTGTTGGTGGAGCTGTCTTTTCATTCTACAGTTTGGCCTGTTGGTGGAGCTGTTTTATTTATACAGTTTGGCCTGTTGGTGGAGCTGTTTTATTTATACAGTTGGCCTGTTGGTGGAGCTGTTTTTATTTATACAGTTGGCCTGTTGGTGGAGCTGTTTTATTTGTACAGTTTGGCCTGTTGGTGGAGCTGTTTTATTTGTACAGTTTGGCCTGTTGGTGGAGCTGTTTTATGTGTACAGTTCGGCCTGTTGGTGGAGCTGTTTTTATTCTACAGTTTGGCCTGTTGGTGGAGCTGTTATATTTGTACAGTTTGGCCTGTTGGTGGAGCTGTTTTATTTATACAGTTTGGCCTGTTGGTGGCGCTGTCTTTATTCTACAGTTTGGCCTGTTGGTGGAGCTATTTTAGTTATACAGTTTGGCCTGTTGGTGGAGCTGTTTTATTTATACAGTTTGGCCTGTTGGTGGAGCTGTTTTATTTATACAGTTTGGCCTGTTGGTGGAGCTGTTTAATTTATACAGTTTGGCCTGTTGGTGGAGCTGTCTTTTCATTCTACAGTTTGGCCTGTTGGTGGAGCTTTTTTATTTATACAGTTTGGCCTGTTGGTGGCGCTGTCTTTATTCTACAGTTTGGCCTGTTGGTGGAGCTATTTTAGTTATACAGTTTGGCCTGTTGGTGGAGCTGTTTTATTTATACAGTTTGGCCTGTTGGTGGAGCTGTTTTATTTATACAGTTTGGCCTGTTGGTGGAGCTGTTTAATTTATACAGTTTGGCCTGTTGGTGGAGCTGTATTTTTTTATACAGTTTGGCCTGTTGGTAGAGCTGTTTTTTTATTCTACAATTTGGCTCATTGGTGGAGTTGTCTTTTCATTCTACAGTTTGGCCTGTTGGTGGAGCTGTTTTATTTGTACAGTTTGGCCTGTTGGTGGAGCTGTTTTATGTGTACAGTTCGGCCTGTTGGTGGAGCTGTTTTTATTCTACAGTTTGGCCTGTTGGTGGAGCTGTTTAATTTATACAGTTTGGCCTGTTGGTGGAGCTGTCTTTTCATTCTACAGTTTGGCCTGTTGGTGGAGCTGTTTAATTTGTACAGTTTGGCCTGTTGGTGGAGCTGTCTTTTCATTCTACCGTTTGGCCTGTTGGTGGAGCTGTTATATTTGTACAGTTTGGCCTGTTGGTGGAGCTGTTTTATTTATACAGTTTGGCCTGTTAGTGGAGCTGTTTTATTTATACAGTTTGGCCTGTTGGTGGCCCTGTCTTTATTCTACAGTTTGGCCTGTTGGTGGAGCTGTTTTATTTGTACAGTTCGGCCTGTTGGTGGAGCTGTTTTTATTCTACAATTTGGCCTGTTGGTGGAGCTGTTTAATTTATACAGTTTGGCCTGTTGGTGGCGCTGTCTTTATTCTACAGTTTGGCCTGTTGGTGGAGCTGTTTTTTCGTTCTAAAGTTTGGCCTGTTGGTGGAGCTGTTTTTATTTATACAGTTTGTCCTGTTGGTGGAGCTGTCTTTTCATTCTACAGTTTGGCCTGTTGGTGGAGCTGTCTTTTCATTCTACAGTTTGGCCTGTTGGTATAGCTGTCTTTTCATTCTACAGTTTGGCCTGTTGGTGGAGCTGTCTTTTCATTCTACAGTTTGGCCAGTTGGTGGAGCTGTCTTTTCATTCTACAGTTTTGACTGTTGGTGGAGCTTTCTTTTCAGTCTACAGTTTGGCCTGTTGGTGGAGCTGTCTTTTCAGTCTACAGTTTGGCCTGTTGGTGGAGCTGTGTTTTCATTCTACAGTTTGGCCTGCTGGTGGAGCTGTTTTATTTAAACAGTTTGGCCTGTTGGTAGAGCTGTCTTTCCATTCTACAGTTTGGCCTGTTGGTGGAGCTGTTTTATTTATACAGTTTGGCCTGTTGGTGGAGCTGTTTTAATTTATACAGTTTGGCCTGTTGGTGGAGCTGTTTTATTTATACAGTTTGGCCTGTTGGTGGCGCTGTCTTTATTCTACAGTTTGGCCTGTTGGTGGAGCTGTCTTTTCATTCTACAGTTTGGCCTGTTCGTGGAGCTGTCTTTTCATTCTACAGTTTGGCCTGTTCGTGGAGCTGTCTTTTCATTCACAGTTTGGCCTGTTGGTGGAGCTGTCTTTTCATTCTACAGTTTGGCCTGTTGGTGGAGCTGTCTTTTCATTCTACGATTTGGCCTGTTGGTGGAGCTGTCTTTTCATTCTACAGTTTTGCCTGTTGGTGGAGCTGTCTTTTCAGTCTACAGTTTGGCCTGTTGGTGGAGCTGTCTTTTCAGTCTACAGTTTGGCCTGTTGGTGGAGCTGTGTTTTCATTCTACAGTTTGGCCTGCTGGTGGAGCTGTTTTATTTATACAGTTTGGCCTGTTGGTGGAGCTGTTTTAATTTATACATTTTGGCCTGTTGGTGGAGCTGTTTTATTTATACAGTTTGGCCTGTTGGTGGAGCTGTTTTTATTTATACAGTTGGCCTGTTGGTGGAGCTGTTTTATTTGTACAGTTTGGCCTGTTGGTGGAGCTGTTTTATTTGTACAGTTTGGCCTGTTGGTGGAGCTGTTTTATGTGCACAGTTCGGCCTGTTGGTGGAGCTGTTTTTATTCTACAGTTTGGCCTGTTGGTGGAGCTGTTTAATTTATACAGTTTGGCCTGTTGGTGGAGCTGTCTTTTCATTCTACAGTTTGGCCTGTTGGTGGAGCTGTTTTTATTCTACAGTTTGGCCTGTTGGTGGAGCTGTTTAATTTATACAGTTTGGCCTGTTGGTGGAGCTGTCTTTTCATTCTACAGTTTGGCCTGTTGGTGGAGCTGTTATATTTGTACAGTTTGGCCTGTTGGTGGAGCTGTTTTATTTATACAGTTTGGCCTGTTGGTGGCGCTGTCTTTATTCTACAGTTTGGCCTGTTGGTGGAGCTGTTTTTAGTTATACAGTTTGGCCTGTTGGTGGAGCTGTTTTATTTACACAGTTTGGCCTGTTGGTGGAGCTGTTTTATTCATACAGCTTGGCCTGTTGGTGGAGCTGTTTAATTTATACAGTTTGGCCTGTTGGTGGAGCTGTATTTTTTTATACAGTTTGGCCTGTTGGTAGAGCTGTTTTTTTATTCTACAATTTGGCTCATTGGTGGAGTTGTCTTTTCATTCTACAGTTTGGCCTGTTGGTGGAGCTGTTTTTATTTATACAGTTTGGCCTGTTGGTGGAGCTGTTTTTATTTGTACAGTTTTGCCTGTTGGTGGAGCTGTTTTATTTGTACATTTTGGCCTGTTGGTGGAGCTGTCTTTTATTCTACAGTTTGGCCTGTTGGTGGAGCTGCTTTATTTATACAGTTTGGCCTGTTTGTGGCGCTGTTTTTCTTCTACAGTTTGGCATGTTGGTGGGGCTGTCTTTTCATTCTACAGTTTGGCCTGTTGGTGGAGCTGTTTTTATTTATACAGTTTGGCCTGTTGGTGGAGCTGTTTTATTAATACAGTTTGGCCTGTTGGTGGAGCTGTTTTAATTTATACAGTTTGGCCTGTTGGTGGAGCTGTCTTTTCATTCTACCGTTTGGCCTGTTGGTGGAGCTGTTATATTTGTACAGTTTGGCCTGTTGGTGGAGCTGTTTTTATTCTACAGTTTGGCCTGTTGGTGGAGCTGTTTATTTTATACAGTTTGGCCTGTTGGTGGAGCTGTCTTTTCATTCTACCGTTTGGCCTGTTGGTGGAGCTGTTATATTTGTACAGTTTGGCCTGTTGGTGGAGCTGTTTTATTTATACAGTTTGGCCTGTTAGTGGAGCTGTTTTATTTATACAGTTTGGCCTGTTGGTGGCCCTGTCTTTATTCTTCAGTTTGGCCTGTTGGTGGAGCTGCTTTTATTTATACACTTTGGCCTGTTGGTGGAGCTGTTTTATTTATACAGTTTGGCCTGTTGGTGGAGCTGTTTTATTTATACAGTTTGGCCTGTTGGTAGAGCTGTTTTTATTTGTACAGTTTGGCCTTTTGGTGGAGCTGTTTTTATTCTACAGTTTGGCCTGTTGGTGGAGCTGTCTTTTTATTCTACAGTTTGTCTTGTTGGTGGAGCTGTCTTTTTATTCTACAGTTTGGCTTGTTGGTGGAGCTGTCTTTTCATTCTACAGTTTGGCCTGTTGGTGGAGCTGTCTTTTCATTCTACAGTTTGGCCTGTTGGGGGAGTTGTTTTATTTGTACAGTTTGGCCTGTTGGTGCTGTTTTATTTGTACAGTTTTGCCTGTTGGTGGAGCTGTTTTTATTCTACAGTTTGGCCTGTTGATGGAGCTGTTTTATTTATACAGTTTGGCCTGTTGGTGGCGCTGTCTTTATTCTACAGTTTGGCCTGTTGGTGGAGCTGTTTTTAGTTATATAGTTTGGCCTGTTGGTGGAGCTGTTTTATTTACACAGTCTGGCCTGTTGGTGGAGCTGTTTTATTCATACAGCTTGGCCTGTTGGTGGAGCTGTTTAATTTATACAGTTTGGCCTGTTGGTGGAGCTGTATTTTTTTATACAGTTTGGCCTGTTGGTAGAGCTGTTTTTTTATTCTACAATTTGGCTCATTGGTGGAGTTGTCTTTTCATTCTACAGTTTGGCCTGTTGGTGGAGCTGTTTTTATGTATACAGTTTGGCCTGTTGGTGGAGCTGTTTTTATTTGTACAGTTTTGCCTGTTGGTGGAGCTGTTTTATTTGTACATTTTGGCCTGTTGGTGGAGCTGTCTTTTATTCTACAGTTTGGCCTGTTGGTGGAGCTGCTTTATTTATACAGTTTGGCCTGTTTGTGGCGCTGTTTTTATTCTACAGTTTGGCATGTTGGTGGGGCTGTCTTTTCATTCTACAGTTTGGCCTGTTGGTGGAGCTGTTTTTATTTATACAGTTTGGCCTGTTGGTGGAGCTGTTTTATTAATACAGTTTGGCCTGTTGGTGGAGCTGTTTTAATTTATACAGTTTGGCCTGTTGGTGGAGCTGTCTTTTCATTCTACCGTTTGGCCTGTTGGTGGAGCTGTTATATTTGTACAGTTTGGCCTGTTGGTGGAGCTGTTTTTATTCTACAGTTTGGCCTGTTGGTGGAGCTGTGTAATTTATACAGTTTGGCCTGTTGGTGGAGCTGTCTTTTCATTCTACCGTTTGGCCTGTTGGTGGAGCTGTTATATTTGTACAGTTTGGCCTGTTGGTGGAGCTGTTTTATTTATACAGTTTGGCCTGTTAGTGGAGCTGTTTTTATTCTACAGTTTGGCATGTTGGTGGGGCTGTCTTTTCATTCTACCGTTTGGCCTGTTGGTGGAGCTGTTATATTTGTACAGTTTGGCCTGTTGGTAGAGCTGTTTTTATTTGTACAGTTTGGCCTTTTGGTGGAGCTGTTTTTATTCTACAGTTTGGCCTGTTGGTGGAGCTGTCTTTTTATTCTACAGTTTGTCTTGTTGGTGGAGCTGTCTTTTTATTCTACAGTTTGGCTTGTTGGTGGAGCTGTCTTTTCATTCTACAGTTTGGCCTGTTGGTGGAGCTGTCTTTTCATTCTACAGTTTGGCCTGTTGGGGGAGTTGTTTTATTTGTACAGTTTGGCCTGTTGGTGCTGTTTTATTTGTACAGTTTTGCCTGTTGGTGGAGCTGTTTTTATTCTACAGTTTGGCCTGTTGATGGAGCTGTTTTATTTCTACAGTTTGGCCTGTTGGTGGCGCTGTCTTTATTCTACAGTTTGGCCTGTTGGTGGAGCTGTTTTTATTTATACAGTTTGGCCTGTTGGTGGAGCTGTTTTATTTATACAGTTTGGCCTGTTGGTGGAGCTGTTTTTATTTATACAGTTTTGCCTTTTGGTGGAGCTGTTTTATTTGTACATTTCGGCCTGTTGGTGGAGCTGTTTTTATTCTACAATTTGGCCTGTTGGTGGAGCTGTTTAATTTATACAGTTTGGCCTGTTGGTGGCGCTGTCTTTATTCTACAGTTTGGCCTGTTGGTGGAGCTGTTTTTTCGTTCTAAAGTTTGGCCTTTTGTTGGAGCTGTTTTTATTTATACAGTTTGTCCTGTTGGTGGAGCTGTCTTTTCATTCTACAGTTTGGCCTGTTGGTGGAGCTGTCTTTTCATTCTACAGTTTGGCCTGTTGGTGGAGCTGTCTTTTCATTCTACAGTTTGGCCTGTTGGTGGAGCTGTCTTTTCATTCTACAGTTTGGCCTGTTGGTGGAGCTGTCTTTTCATTCTACAGTTTGGCCTGTTGGTGGAGCTGTCTTTTCATTCTTCAGTTTTGCCTGTTGGTGGAGCTGTCTTTTCAGTCTACAGTTTTGCCTGTTGGTGGAGCTGTCTTTTCATTATGCAGTTTGGCCTGTTGGTGGAGCTGTCTTTTCAGTCTACAGTTTGGCCTGTTGGTGGAGCTGTGTTTTCATTCTACAGTTTGGCCTGCTGGTGGAGCTGTCTTTTCATTATGCAGTCCATTTTCTTTCCTGTGAAACAAGTTCATTTGTGAAAGACATTTTCTCACCTGTTCTCTCTCAAGTACTAATAAACATCGGAAAGCAACCTATTTACGCCAATTAAAGTGAGTGATTATAGATGATGAAATGTGTTTTTCTTCATTTTGCTGAGGTTATTATGACCGGACCTTTTTACAACGACTGAAATGTTTTCCGTGAAACGGTCAATACATTTACAATTCAGTTACTAACAGTCAAGGCAGCAGAAAGAAAGACTGATAATAGTTCTTAATTTCCACTTTTTGTACATTGGATGCACTGAAAGGACATGGTCATTTAATAGTCTCTGAGTCATATAATAACTATTGTGAGCCACAGGAAGGGGACCACCAGGGATTTTGGGCCCCATGAAAGATATCACTTTGGGCACCACCACCACAGGCCACACCAACCCTGCGCAATTGGCTGTAACCACACACCTCCAGAACCCAATCGACCCATTCAAAGCTTTAAATAACCTTTGCAGGCTTGCAACTCTCTTGTAGTCCAATATCTACTGTACAATATTTACTGACAGGGAGCTGTGAAAATATAACACTGTGCAGACATGCATGCAACATTCTGCATACAGTGGAATTCACTAAATGGCAAAATTATTGAATGGAAAATCTCTTAACATTAATGAATAACTTAAAATAAATATACCTTAAATACACACTAACCTCTTCAATTAAAATAAATGAACATTATCATCTATAGAATGATATAACAAACAAAATAATAAAATCAGCAGCAGATTTTTGAACTAAGTATACATACCAACTCGAAAATAAGCAGCTGTAAAAGTGGAAATGGAAATGAAAAGGCCCGATGGTGGCGCTAGAGGAAAGGTCAAGAGGTCACCAAATCAATAGGTTTCTTCCACTTGGGGTCTTGATTGTGCACAACCAATTTTATGGCAATCCAGCCATTACATTGAGAGATATCTTGTTCTCAGTCTTGTTCTCAGCCTGTGGGCATCATGTGTGTAGTGATACAATATCCACAGCCATGCCATTTAATAGTTATCACTGGGCCTTGCTCAGCCTTACTCACCAAGAGCCCAGCGCCGAGCCTTCTTGCTAGCAAAGTCACTGCTCAAGTCTTTGAAGTCCAGCTTTCTAGCTAACTGACTTTCAATGGACAGCATGGCAAGAATGCAAAGCCTGTCCTGGGATATAGTGGACCTCAAACTGTTTAAAAAAAAATCAGTTTTAGCTTTCTGAAAGCTCTCTCGCCACAAGCAACAGTCACAGGCATTGTGCAAAATATACGTAAAGCAATGCACACTTCTACAAAAATACTTTGCAGCTTCGTCTTAAAAATTGCATTCAGGAGACCAAGAGTGGACAAGTTAGGGGGGAAAGTAGCAGCATATACAGTGTTCAGGTGTCTTACTTCATGTTGAAACTCAGGTGTCAGATCTCTGGAATACTTCATGATCAATGGTTGGCACACAGAAGAGACTTTATCCTCACTAATCTGCCCAACTTTCAGAACAGCAGAAAATTCTTCTTTTTTTTTCAGTGTTGAGGAACCTGATGTCCAAGTCACTTATGATGTCGTCCATAGCAGTACAAACACAGTGTTCTGGAACCTAGTGTCCAAGTCACTTATGATGTCGTCCATAGCAGTAAAAACACTGTGTTCTGGAACCTAGTGTCCAAGTCACTTATGATGTCGTCCATAGCAGTAAAAACACTGTGTTCTGGAACCTAGTGTCCAAGTCACTTATGATGTCGTCCATAGCAGTAAAAACACAGTGTTCTGGAACCTAGTGTCCAAGTCACTTATGATGTTGTCCATAGCAGTAACAATCACTGTTCTGAAACACCGTTGCTGCGGTATTAAATTATCAACCTAACTTTCTAATAATTGTTTAGGGTTCGTCAGTCACAGGCCCTTGGAATCACCCGAACCCCCCCCCCCCCCATATGGCGCCCCTGGGAAGTTATTCTATAACTTGGCTTGTGGGGGGTGGGGAGGTGTCAAATCTCAGAAGGACGGACCCATGTACAGGGACTAAATGGCTGTCTGGGAAGACTGTGGGAAACATCAGTGCAACATGCTATAATCCTGAAGAACTCTGTATTGTCACTAACAACACAGAGAGGCATATGAATTGGTGTGCATTAGAAGTGAGTTGCCAAATGTTCTTAAAGGCTCACCACAGTTATTTGCCAGTAATGTGTAAACATGCACCATAAAGTGCTCTTGTGATGTGCAAACCAAATTTATGTTTTGTTATTTTATTATTATTATTAATGTGATTTCCTTCCCCCCATAATTTTCTGCCAATAGGATGCAGGAACCTTTTATATTGGTATGAAACTTCAATGTTAAGATTCTCTTCAAGTTTAAGACTACGTTAAACAGATAGAATACTGAAATACTCTGGTTGTCCTCTTTCCTTTATGCAAATTGCTCACCTAGTGTTGTTGTTCTCCACTTGTAGATTTGTGATATTCACACTTTACAGAAATTGTCATTGTTACACAGCCAAGTCCTCTTCCACTTTGGCTTCATGAAGATGTCTATTATGTAAATATGAAGTGTCAGGGAGGCTTTGCAAAAAAGAGATCAGAATCCAATCCAGTATCCAATCAGGATCAAATAGCCATATGAAGCCAGTACAGCAGAAAGTGATTGCCATGGTAATGAAGTTGGGGTGGGAGGACACTCACTGGCCTCAGGTCAGTCTATGAGATTTCTCAATATGTCTGGCTCCTCCACAACGGGACAGGCTGACCCCACTCTGCTAGACTTCCAAAAGCGTTCGTTGTCCACCTATTTCATGGCAATTATCCGGATCACCAACCGCTGGAATGGAGAATTGGCCCTTTTCATTCTACCCCTATAAGTGCGCCATTGTGGCTGTTGTGTGCTATTATAATGGTGATTCTCTTCCGTCGAGGTCAGTGAGGAGACATCACAGGAAGTGTAATTTAAAGAGCGTGAAATTCAAAGCCTCTTCCCCATCAGACTATATTTCCCCACTCTGGAATGTTGATGTCTAGAGACAAATATGTACCTTCCTGTTATCAGTTTGTCTTTTTCCACTCTTGCATCTGCAGTTGTTAGGATGAAGTAACACTGTCTGGCATCAATGCATGGCTGAGGTTTCAAACAGGCCCAATTGTTATGTTCTGATAAGCCTTTTTGGGGTCGAGAAAATAATGAGATGAAAAAAATAATCATATAAAAAAAAACAGGCTAACTTTACCCGTTTTTTTTTTTTTTTACTATAGTCTTTGTTGATTGCAGAAACCCCATATGATGTTTGAATTAGTAATATATGCTTAAACTGTACCTGCACAACAAGGCCTAAGTTTAAATGCTTATAATTAATGCCAGCATGCAGGTGATCAATAAACATGAAAAATTAGGCAATCAATTGGTCGAGCAGCTGTTGTAGCTAGATGTACAGAACAGAGGGAGGGAAACACCAACTCAGAACAGAGGGAGGGGAACATCGACCCAGAACAGAGGGAGGGGAACACCGACCCAGAACAGAGAGAGGGGAACACCGACCCAGAACAGAGGGAGGGGAACACCGACCCAGAACAGAGGGAGGGAAACACCAACTCAGAACAGAGGGAGGGGAACACCGACCTAGAACAGAGGGAGGGGAACATCGACCCAGAACAGAGGGAGGGGAACACCGACCCAGAACAGAGGGAGGGGAACACCGACCCAGAACAGAGGGAGGGGAACACCGACCCAGAACAGAGGGAGGGAAACACCAACTCAGAACAGAGGGAGGGGAACACCGACCTAGAACAGAGGGAGGGGAACACCGACTCTTGTGTCAGTAAATCTGGCTCTAGCTCCATGAGACAAGACATCCTTAACAGTTTTTCAGCATCTGGATTTTTTGGACGTCTGGCTCTTAATTTCTGAAAGGTGTTCTGATCTGGTGGCGATGAAAAGTGCACAGTGGTCTGGCCACGGTATCCAATTTGTTGTCGCTTCAAAAGCTTCATTGGGATCAAAATTTCAAATGGTTTTAAATAAAAAGGATTTTCATGCAGTTCCACATGTGTACTTAGAGGAATTAAAGTGAATACATGCAAACTGGCCCATAATTCCACCTATACATCAACATCCTTTACGCAGGGTTCATACAGACATTGGCTAGTCACATTCAAGCACTTAATTGTAATTGTCAAGGACCTCAGTGTTATACAATAGTATAATTTATATAATTGTGTATATGTAGGGCCTAATACAGAGCCCCCCCGAAAAAAAGCATGCAACAACTGTCCAAAAAAGTAGCCCATTACCACTTCAAGAATAATACATTTTGTAGGCCTTGCCAATGCATTGTTATATAATGAAATATGTAACAATAATGTGGACATGGTAACTAAGTAGATTGGGTGCATGGAGTTTTTTCTGTACACTATGTGGCTGATGCAGGCACACATGATAAAGCCAGGAATCTCACCATCACTGTTTTTATAATGAGAAAGTGACCATACACCATGTTCCTTTTTTAATGGAAGGATTTGTATGGGAAGCCAAGTTGAAACCAGCATTAGATGTTGTCATCTTCATAATAACCGCACGTGGTTTTACTGCAGCAGAGTACCACAACACCCTTCAATTGAAGCTGCGGAAAACAAACGAAAGTGGCCACATCTGTCACAAAAACAGATAAAAAATGAAATCACGGATAATTATAAGGGAGCAGGAGAACTTGTAATTTTTGGAGCCAATTTATAATAACTTTTCAAGCACCAAACTGAGGAAATGTCAGATTTTCAAGGGAGGCATATTCAAGTACTTGCATTTCTGAGATTCAAATTCAAGTAGGCTATTTCAAGCCCCTTGTAGTATTGTTTAAAATTGCAAGTGTGACATGGAAAACAAAAGGTATTTGTCATGTTATATCATTACCAGATCATGTTTTGAATAAGACCACTAGGCTATGTAATTTGTCATTCTATCCAGAATAATCAATAGGAATTGGGTTGGGTGTTGTTGTCACGTTCTGACATTAGTTCCTTTGTTTTGTCTTTGTTTTAGTATGGTCAGGGCGTGAGTTGGGGTGGGCAGTCTGTTTGTTTTTCTATGTTGGTTTTTGTGTTCGGCCTAGTATGGTTCTCAATCAGAGGCAGGTGTCGTTAGTTGTCTCTGATTGAGAATCATACTTCGGTAGCCTTTTTCCACCTGGGTTTCGTGGGTGTTTATTTTCTGTTCAGTGGTTTTCAGGCACCATTCAGGACTGTTCGTTTGTCGTTTTATTTATTGTTTCAGTGTTCAATTACTTTATTAAAGAATATGGACACTTACCACGCTGCACCTTGGTCCTCACCTCCTTCCACCGACGACGATGCTCGTTCCAGTTGTGCAGTAGTCTATTTTACACAATTGTGCACAATAGGACAGAGTCTGAGGAACAAAATCATATGAAAACATGAACTCATTACCTTGATGCTTTCTCTGTTAAATGTAATGAGACCCTGCTGTAAATCAAGCAGAAAACAACATTTACATTTACATTTAAGTCATTTAGCAGACGCTCTTATCCAGAGCGACTTACAAATTGGTGAATTCACCTTCTGACATCCAGTGGAACAGCCACTTTACAATAGTGCATTTAGGTTTTAAGTGTCAAGGTGAGGTGACTCTTCCGGTTCAAGCATATTATTTTTGCAATGCATACATTATTTTGGATTTGTGTGTCCATAAACTGTTTTCACCCTGTAACATAAGGAGACATGATGTTGCAATGCATTTCTGAGACCTCTATACAAACAACGGTCTGATAGATCCAGGACTCTTACAAGGTTCCAGTTCAGTAATCTAATTTAACTGATTAATGCTTAATACATGATATAGTAACTTACACTACCATATAACAACTTACATGGTTTAATTTCACACACTTTTGTTAATGCAGATCTGTCAAGACATTAACCAGGTTAAAAGGTTAAAAGGGTTTTAAATCAACCTGTGAATTTGATTGAATATAGCTATGATCCCTTATATCTTAATGTAATGACATGACCATTTTGGGCTGATTTATTATCAATGACTTATCAACAGCTGTAACAAGTTGTCAAGTGTAGGAAATCCTCACTGGTGCCCTAGTTTATAGAATGACCCATATCCTGTCATGCTGGCTTTAGCATTGATTGATGTCCCTTGAAAGATCCTCATCAAATCAAGCTTTTATTTATACAGCACATTTCAGACATGGATTGCAACACAATGTGCTTAACAAGAAAAAACAAATACAAGTCATGGAAATAATATTTACTACACAACAAACATAAGAGGATAAAAACAAAAGAATAACAATAAAAATAAAACTTTTAAAACTCACCCTAAGGAAAAGCAAAGCTAAAAAGGTGTGTTTTAAGACCTCTTTTAAATATGTCCACAGTTTCGGCCCCCCTCAGGTTCTCTGGCAGGCTATTCCAGAGGTTGGGGGCAGAATAACTAAAGGCTGCCTCTCCAAGCCTCTTGGTCTTAAGCTTTGGGGTAGTTAAAAGGCCAGTGCCAGAGGTCCTGAGGGACCTACTGGGTACGTAAATTACCTTTTAAAAGCATGTTTGACCATGTATTGGAGTGCAAAATCATGGATTGATTTAAAAACCAATAGAAGAATCTGAAAATGAATTCTAAACTCACAGGCAGCCAGTGCAGAGACTTTAAAACCGGTGTAATGTGTGCTGTCTGTCTGGTCTTGGTCAGTACCCGTGCTGCGGTATTCTATATGTTTTGCAGTTGACCAATGGCTTTCTTGGGTAGACCAGGCAGGAGAGTGTTACAGTAGTCAAGCCTGCTTGTAGTAAAACCATGGATGAGTCTCTCTGTATCAGCCTGAGAGAGAAATGGCTGTACCTTGGCAATGTACCTCGGGTGGTTAAAAAGCTTCTCATGTGCTTTAATTGCTTCAGTGGCCATTTTGGACCTCAAATCAGATCCATATATATCTCAAAAGTTTAGAATCTCTGCATCTTTTCTGACGGCCTGAGGAATTTTCAGACTTTCTTGGGATTTCTTTCATGTTAAATTTTACAAACACAATTTAACAATGACTGAATCGTGTTAGAGCTTGGGGGGCGGAAACGTCCAAGTGGAAGCTTTCCCAAGTCAGATGCTTATTGGATATTCGTAAAAGAAATTAGAGGCTGTGAATTGTGGAATTTGTGCAGACAGGAATAAAAGGCTCTTCACGGTTGAGTTTAATAACATCTCTTGTGTAAAACATTAATCACATAGCTGGGTTGGCGTACCATTTCTTTCAACTGGCAAAGATAAGAAAAACACTAACTCTCCATAAGCCACCAAGTGACATCATTTCAATGAGGATGTTCAACTTTGTAAGACCTTAGCCAGCCTGTGTCCTATACTTTTAGGTTGCAGTATTGTTACAGGAACATTGAATTATTTCTGAAACTTTCAGCAAAGTTCACTGATTCTTTCTAAACCCGTTGATGTGCTGCTGTAGCTAGTACCTCTTTACCACTTTTGCAACACCCACCCCCACACACGTCTTTGTGGCTGTCTCCACCCCCCCTCCAGGTGTCGTCCAATTTCCCCATTATCCCCTGTGTATTTATACCTGTGTTCTCTGTCTGTTGCCAGTTCGTTTTGTTTGTGAAACCTACCAGCGTTTGTTCCCCTGCTCCTGCCTGTTTCTTGCTCCTGTTTTTTTAGTCCTTCCCAGTTTTGACCGTTCTGCCTGCCCTGACCCTGAGCCTGCCATTCTATACCTTGCCCCACCTCACAGGATTATTGACCCCTGCCTGCCCTGACCCTGAGACTGCCTGCCGTTCTGGACCCTTTGCATCCTCTCTGTATTATTGACACCTTTGACCTGTCCTTTGCCCGCCCTGTATTAGAAATAAACTTTTGTTTATTCGACACTGTCTGCATCTTTGTCATACCTGAAACCTGATAGTCTGAACGGGCCATGACTGACCCAGCAGACTCGGACTAGCTCTGCAACGCCCTCTCCTCCCAAGGAGCCACCATTGTCTCATAGAAGGATTTCAGACCTTAGCCAAACGCCATAACAGAGCGTTTAACACATTTCTGGAGCAATTCCGTGGGTTGTCTGTTTGACAGTCTACCACAATGGTGATCTCCTAGCGTACCACAATGTTCCGAGAACCCCGCTTACCTCCTCCGGAGCACTATGCTGGAGATTCCGGAACCTGCCAGGCTTTTCTCTCCCAGTGCTCCCTCATTTTCAAGCTGCAGCCTACTTCGTTCCCCTCGGGCCGCTCGAGGATAATGTACATCATAACATTGATGTCCAGGAGGGCACTTGCCTGGGCCACGGTGGTGTGGGAGCAACAATCCTCCGTCTGCCTCAGTCTGGAGGAGATCGTGGAGGCGGTTCGGAAGGTGTTTGACTCTGTTGTTCGCAAGCTGCTCCAGCTACGTCAAAACTCCCGTAGTGTGGCAGGCTATGCAGTGGATTTCCACACGTTGGCAGTGGAGAGTGCTTGGAACCCGGAAGGGCTGTTCGACATGTTACTACACAGAGTATCAGAGGAAGTAAAGGACGAGTTTGTAGCCTGGAACTACCGATGGATCTTGACTCATTCATCGCCTTGACCATTCGGATCGATGGGCGACTAGGGGAACGAAGTAAGGAGAGGAGATTCGATTCCACCTCAACCCTGAGGTATCCCGGAAGTCCCCAACGGCTCCATTGCCGAGAGAACCCGAGGCTACCAGAGTTCCGCGAGAGCCTCCAAAGACTGCCGATTTACCTCTTCCCGAGCCCCTATAACTAGGCAGAGCTTGGCTGTCTCCAGCTGAACGACAATACATGCTTCACACTAAGAGCATCCTGTATTGCGGGACTGCTGGTCATTTCATCTCCACCTGTCCACTAAAAGACCAGGCTCACCGGTAGGAGCTAGTACTCTGGTGGGCCATATGGAGAACCTTTCCTCTCCCCTTAGTCACATCCCTTTTCATGCCATGTTGCTGTGGGAGAACCAGTAAAAATCTCTCTGGGTACTCATTGACTCTGGGACAGATGAGAGCTTTATGGACGCTACCCTGGCTACTGAGCTGGATATCCTCACTCAGCCCCTCTCCATTCCCATGGACGTTAGAGCACTGGACGAGTGCTCTATAGGCCGGGTCATCCACAATACCACCCCCATCAACCTACGTGTCAGGGAACCACAGCGATACGATCTAGTTCCTGCTCATTAAGTCTCCTCAGGTTCCCGTGGTATTGGGATTCTCCTGGCTCCAGCGACACAATCCCCTCATTGACCGCTCTGCCACACCCATTGCCTGAAGTCAGCGCAGCCTGCCCCGAGACGTCTTCCTGGGGGCTCGGAAATTGCCCGGTACGTCTCTGCCATTCCAGCTGAGTACCAGGACGGTGTTTAGTAAGGCTCCGGCCACTTGGCTGCTGCCGTACCGACCTTATGACTATGGGATTGACCTTCTCCCAGGCACCATTCCGCTCCGGGGATGACTGTACTCTCTGTCGGGTCCGGAGACCAAGGCTATGGAGACCTACATTCCCCTTTCTGGACTACATCATTGTTGCAGTACCATACAGATGGATCCCGGAAAGGTGAGAGCGGTGGTGGATTGGCCCCAGCCTACTTCCAGAGTACAACTGCAGCGTTTCCTGGGATTCACCAACTTTTATCACCTCTTTATCCGAGGCTACAGCACCCTGGCTTCCCCCTTGTCTGCACTCATCTCTCCCAAGGTTCCTTTCACGTGGTCCCCAGCTGCGTTCCGGTATCTCAAATACCGCTTCACCACAGCTCCCGTCCCGTCAGTTCGTGGTGGGGGCCGATAGCTTTTGCATTTCCCATGTGCTGTCCTTTTTCTTTCAGCTGACAGCCCGCTCTCTACCGGCAGTGCAGTCTGATGAATGACTCCAACTGTTGCTTAACCACCTCAGGTAATTGGCATATTGATTCCTCTGCTGATGCTTTAGGTCATTCATTATGACAATATAGTCATTATGCACTCCCAAAAAATAATGCTTGTCAAAACCAACGGGGCATGTAGGTCCCCAAGTGTAAGGGTACTGAAAGAACTGTGGTCTACATTCTGGGGTTTGATTCCAGGCTGTGTCACAGCTGGCCTGTTGATGTCACCATGAAAAGCAGAATCACCCTCCCATGCAAACCTGCTGATTAAAAGGTCCTATGTAGATTGTATTTTCAACCAGCAACTATCAGGAAATAACACTGATCAAATGTTGTCACACTTTTACAGTGTTGGTTTCATCAGCTCTTGTACAATATGATATAAAACGGAGAAAACATCTTAAAGTCCCAGTGCAGTCAAAAATGTAATTGTCCTGTGTTTTTATATACACTTCCACACTGAGGTTGAAATAATACTTTGAAAATTATGATAAATACCCTTTTAGAGTAAAAGCTGTTTAATAAAACAATTTGCCTGAAATTTCAGCCTGTTTTTGTGGGATGTAGTTGTGGCCTGCCTGGTGACATTTACCAGGCGGTAAATTTGTTAATAGACCATAATAAAGAGTTCCAAACCTCTCTGCCAATAACAGCTAGTTTTTTTTCCGTTCCCCACTCAGACCACTGCCAGACAGTCCTAGCAAGGTTCTTGCTTGAGAAAATACTCTTTTCTAAGAGCTATTTTTGTTACTTTGTTTTAAATTATAGTAGAAATGTTACCCAGGAATGATTTGATATTGAGATAAATACAACTCCATTGGACCTTTCACAAAAAACACATTTTTAAGTACATTTCTAGGGCTCATTTCACAAATGCTCCCAAATCCTCTTTGTGCCACTTTTCCCAGAAATGGCCTAACGTTCCAAACACCAGATTCCCTTTGAGAAAGTGTTTCCTCTGCCTCCAAACACTGTGATAATCGAACACAAACTCCAAACCTAATGTGTCAACTGGAAGCCAGAGCATTTATTTTTATAGCCAGGCCCCGAAAGCGCCCACCCACCCATGACCCACAGACTGCCTGAGCAAAATAAAGCCAAGGAAAGCCCTTCGTACCGCCACGACCTCTCTGAAGATTACTTGACTCTACTCCTGGGGTAGGCAACTAGGTTCAGCCGCAGGCCGAATTTTGACGGAACAAATGGTAGGGGGGACGGAAAATAATAATAATAATTAGTGCACTGCAAATTGACTACAACCTAAGCCTAAAAAGGGATTATATTTTAACATAAAAACTATTTAGTGGGATTGCTTGAACAGATTTCCTAAATGAAAGCCATTCTTAGCTGAATTCCTGGTGACTTTTGTATTTTGACACAAAACTAAAATCCTTAAAATCCCCCTCACTGTCTTACTCTTTAACCCCCCCGCCACAGTTTTACTCTTTAACCCCCCCGCCACGGTCTTACTCTTTAACCCCCCGCCACGGTCTTACTCTTTAACCCCCCCGCCACGGTCTTACTCTTTAACCACCCCCCCGACACGGTCTTACTCTTTAACCCCCCGCCACGGTCTTACTCTTTAACCCCCCGTCACGGTCTTACTCTTTAACCCCCCCGCCACTGTCTTACACTTTAACCCCCTCACTGTCTTACACTTTAACCCCCCGCCACGGTCTTGCTCTTTAACTACTCCCCACTGTCTTACTCCACTACATCCCTCTCTCTACATTCTGCATTCTCTTTCTTCCTCTTTCGAACTCTTCTACACATGCTATCTTTCAATGGCTTTCTGAAATCGCCTCTGGCGTAGTCCCCTGCTCTGTGTTGGAATGATCCAACCTGGGCTCTACAAGTGTAAGCCTGTCCTGGCTTTCAGGAAAGGACCCACCAGGGAGTCCTGGTTTAGATTAAAGCCCCTCCACCTGCCTCTCACTGGCCATCTAGCCCTCCTGTTGCCTTCCTGCACCTGCCAATGATTGTAAAGGAGAGCTGAACAATGGAGGCTTTCCCCAAAGGCAACTCTACCAACCAGCTGTGTCTATTGGTTTTTAATGGAGCCCGATTGAGGCCTCTTTTAATTGGATGCGTCATTGCCGACATAGAGGTTGTTTGACTGCAGAAAGGTTCCCACTGTGTTCCAATGAAAGGCTATGCATGCTGGGGCAGTCAGATAAGGTAGTGTCATGGGGCCAGCTTGTGCACTAGAAACAAACCTGTGTCCTCAAGCAAACCAGCTGTTGAATCGAAACGAATAAACAAGGGGACTTGGACGCAGAAGCGATAGCTGGCAGGGCAACACTCCATCAGAATTGAGCAGGCAGCATAAGCCCAAAGCCCGTGCTTCAGTATTCAGTGGGCCGTCGGTCGCTAGGTCCCACAGCTGATTCCCTTTCACTTTGAGACTTTCTGTGGTAAACGCTAGATTACCAGTGAAAGGTCCGGTTTCATCCGCGGCTAAGGCTTAACAGATTTCAAAGGCAGCTTCTATAGTGTATCATTGATCCCCCTTTACAACATTTTGATCGTAATGTGCACCACCTCTCCTTTTGAATTGTAAGGCACACTAGGAAAACTCAATACATGAATAGAGCATATATATATATATATATATATATATATATATATATATATATATTCATTAAAAATCCTACAATGTGATTTTCTGGATTTTTTAAAATCATTCTGTCTGTCATAGTTGAAGTGTACCTATGATGAAAATTACAGGCCTCTCTCATCTTTTTAAGTGAGAGAACTTGCACAATTGGTGGCTGACTAAATACTTTTTTGCCCCACAGTGGGGGGAGAGAGGCCTGTAATTTTCATCATAGGTACACTTCAACTATGACAGACAAAATTATTTAAAAAAATCCAGAAAATCACACTGTAGTATTTTTAATGAATTTATTTGCAAAATATGGTGCAAAATAAGTATTTGGTCAATAACAAAAGTTTATCTCAATACTTTGTTATATACCCTTTATTGGCAATGACAGAGGTCAAACGTTTTCTGTCAGTCTTCACAAGGTTTTCACACACTGTTGCTGGTATTTTGGCCCATTCCTTCATGCAGATCTCCTCTAGAGCAGTGATGTTTTGGAGCTGTTGCTGGGCAACACGGACTTTCAACTCCCTCCAAAGATTTTCTATGGGGTTGAGATCTGGAGACTGGCTAGGCCACTCCAGGACCTTGAAATGCTTCTTACGAAGCCACTCCTTCGTTGCCCGGGTGGTGTGTTTGGGATCATTGTCATGCTGAAAGACCTAGCCACGTTTCATCTTCAATGCCTTTGCTGATGGAAGGAGGTTTTCACTCAAAATCTCACGATACATGGCTCCATTCATTCTTTCCTTTACACGGATCAGTCGTCCTGGTCCCTTTGCAGAAAAACAGCCCCAAAGCATGATGTTTCCACCCCATGCTTCACAGTAGGTATGGTGTTCTTTGGATGCAACTCAGCATTCTTTGTTCTCCAAACACGACGGGTTGAGTTTTTACCAAAAAGTTATATTTTGGTTTCATCTGACCATATGACATTCTCCCAATCTTGTTCTGGATCATCCAAATGCTCTCTAGCAAACTTCAGACAGGCCTGGACATGGACTGGCTTAACCTCTAGCGTCGAGCAATCCCGTATCCGGGAGCGTAATCATAGCCTCAAGCTCATTACAATAACGCAACGTTTCCTATTCATGAAAATCGCAAATGAAATGAAATAAATATATTGGCTCACAAGCTTAGCCTTTTGTTAACAACACTGTCATCTCAGATTTTCAAAATATGCTTTAACCAAAGCTACACAAGCATTTGTGTAAGAGTATTGATAGCCTAGCATAGCATTAAGCCTAGCATTCAGCAGGCAACATTTTCACAAAAACAAGAAAAGCATTCAAATAAAATAATTTACCTTTGAAGAACTTTGGATGTTTTCAATGACGAGACTCTCAGTTAGATAGCAAATGTTCATTTTTTCCAAAAAGATTATTTGTGTAAGAGAAATAGCTCCATTTTGTTCATCACGTTTGGCTAAGAAAAAAAACGAAAATGCAGTCACTTACAACACCAAACTTTTTCAAAATTAGCTCCATAATATCAACAGAAACATGGCAAACGTTGTTTAGAATCAATCCTCAAGGTGTTTTTCACATATCTATTCGATAATCTATCAGTGGTGGCAGCTGGCTTCTCATCCGAAGAAAACGGAAAACTGCTGCAGCTGGAGATTACGCAATAATTGAGACGGAGGACACCAAGCGACCACCTGGTAAATGTAGACTCTTTGGGTCAGTCTTCCAATGATATGCCTACAAATACGTCACAATGCTGCAGACACCTTGGGGAAAACGTGGAAAAGGTAAGCTGACTCCTAGCTCCTCCACAGCCATATAAGGAGTCATTGCCATGAGGCGGTTTCAAAAAATGCGGCACTTCCTGATTGTATTTTTATCTGTTTTTTTTTCTGTAACATCAGTTCTGTGGCACTCACAGACAATATCTTTGCAGTTTTGGAAACATCAGAGTGTTTTCTTTCCAAAACTGTAAATTATATGCATAGTCGAGCATCTTTTCATGACAAAATATCTTGTTTAAAACGGGAACGTTTTTCATCCAAAAATTAAAAGAGCGCCCCCTATATCGAAGAAGTTAAGCAGGGGGACACGTCTGGCACTGCAGGATTTGAGTCCCTGGCGGCGTAGTGTGTTACTGATGGTAGGCTTTGTTACTTTGGTCCCAGCTCTCTGCAGGTCATTCACTAGATTCCCCCGTGTGGTTCTGGGATTTTTGTTCACCGTTCTTGTGATCATTTTGACCCCACGGGGTGAGATCTTGCGTGGAGCCCCAGATCGAGGGAGATTATCAGTGGTCTTGTATATCTTCCATTTCCTAATAATTGCTCCCACAGTTGATTTCTTCAAACCAAGCTGCTTACCTATTGCAGATTCAGTCTTCCCAGCCTGGTGGAGGTCTACAATTTTGTTTCTGGTGTCCTTTGATAGCTCTTTGGTCTTGGCCATAGTGGAGTTTGCAGTGTGACTGTTTGAGGTTGTGGACAGGTGTCTTTTATACTGATAACACGTTCAAACAGGTGCCATTAATACAGGTACCGAGTGGAGGACAGAGGAGCCTCTTAAAGAAGAAGTTACAGGTCTGTGAGAGCCAGAAATCTTGCTTGTTTGTAGGTGACCAAATACTTATTTTCCACCATAATTTAAAAATAAATTCATTAAAAATCCTAAAATGTGATTTTCTCTCATTTTGTCTGTCATAGTTGAAGTTTACCTATGATTAAAATTACAGGCCTCTCTCATCTTTTTAAGTGGGAGAACTTGCACAATTGGTGGCTGACTAAATACTTTTTTGCCCCACTGTATATGTTCTGAATGATTTCTGTATCATATTTTATTAAATATACAGTATTATAATTCACTATAATTTTCCATGAAGTGACAAAGCAATATAGATATTGGCCTAAGTCAACATGATAAATCAATGAGATTAAATGTCCTCATCTAAGTAGTGTGGCAATATGATTTGGAAGCTTGTGTTTGAGAGTCAATGGCACTGAGCTTTTAGCCCTACTCAGCTTTGCACTGTTTTAGTGATGCTTAAATGACCTTGTTTAATCACACTTTATTTAACTAGGCAAGTAATTTAAGAACAAATTCTTATTTACAATGACGGCCTATACCGGCCAAACCAGGACGACGCTGGACCAATTGTGCGCCACCCTATGGGACTTCCAATCACAGCCAGTTGTGATACAGCCTGGGTTCAAACCACTGAGATGTAATGCCTTAGACCGCTGTGCCACTTGGGAGCTACTATGACCCAATATATTTTGTAATTGTTGCCTCATGAGCAATTAGGTGGTCAAGGCCTCTAATCAAAGTCACACAGGCTATGGTTTTAGAAACCTGATTAGCCTGTAACCTGGATGTTTTTGCTCCATTACTCCAATGGCCTTTCAAATGGCATTTAGTCTAACTGTCTGGGTCACCTGGATTACTTCAGTGCCATAAGGTAAGGGCTGTGTGATCAAAGGGTGAGAAAATGCACCTGACATGTATAAAGCTTTGGGAGGATAATTATGATGTTGACCTTTACCCATCAAACCAAGAGTCCCAAATTAGGCCATGAGACATTGCAGTAAAAGCATTTTGCAGCAATATTTTGTGTGTAAATTTGAATATCTTCCAGCAGTTTTTAGCCAGTTAGGTAACCCCATTTGTTTTGTTAACAGAGTCAGATTTGAGGTTGTATACTGTTAGGGGACTGCCGGAGCATCTTCATTGATCAGTCTATTCTTCGGCAAGGCACACTAACGTTGCACAAAGACAAGTCAGTTAATTTATGGAGGGCTCCTGCTCAAATGCTAGGCACTGAGAAAATCAATCACACAGACATCGATCAGTGGGATTGATCTTGACCAATGTAACATTTTGCTGGGAGGGACAATAAAAATGGAAACAACTGGAAAACGTGCAGGATCAATGTTACATTTGATTTATTACAGAAACCTGGTCACTGGTTTTTATTCAGTGGCACTTTAGCCATTTAAAACACATTAAAACATATTTGTCTTGCTCCCCGGTATGCACCAAATCTACTTCTCTATAGAATATGTGCAAAAAGCTGCCATTCAATGAATACGTCAGACTGTATTTCTGTATAGTGCAACAATAGCTTTCTATGAGGCACAATTACCTTTCTGTATAGTACAATTACATGTTTTATACAAAGATTGTTGAGAGTAAGCTGTTATTATCATAGCCCCAGGTAATGGAGCCAGTGGACCCAAAGTCCTAAATGGACCCTGAGACCGAACCATGTCCTGCTGTAGCACTTTGTAGACTAATGATGACAATGTGTTCTTTCTCTGGAACTGTTGTGATATACTGCTGTAATTTATTTTCTCTTTCTCTGCCTCTCTCTTGTTGGTCCATTGCTGTCCTTGTAGCCATGGCTACGTGGATCAGGACTACAGCATACAGAAGAGTATTGGGAACATGTCTTTGGAGCAGATCGATTCGGTGAGTATGCATTGAAACACAAAGGACACATTTATACTAGGGAGGACAAGGAAGATGTAGAGGATGCTGGTTATATCAGAACAGAAATGCACAGTCATTGCAGCGGTTTTCTCTCCATCTATCTCAGTATTGGTTCATACTGTATGTTTCCATCAGTGGTGAGGTGGTAAAGGTCTTCAGTGTCTTCAGTGTTCACAAGAATTACTGCTTGAAACTTAACTTTTGAGGCAATAGTCCTCGCATTTCATGCCCAATGTCATGCCCAATGTCATGCCCAATGTCATGCCCAATGTCATGCCCAATGTCATACCCAATGCGTTAGTGAGACAGAGTTCTCTACATTGACATTCAGAAGGGATTCCGAAGGGGTTTTAGTGAACCATTGTGGTCTCTGTGAGGGGAATTAAACTGATCGAGGCCACAGCTCAGCTCAGACTCGCTGTGCATTCTTCACTTTCTCCATTTCAGAGACCACTGCTGTTCCAATTAAGTGGCCCGTCAGCAAATGCTAATTTTGTCCTTCAGATTTACCCACTCTCAAACAGAAGTCATGTATCCACTTGTAAATAGTAGCCCTTTTGAAGCAAGATCTGGCACATAAGCAAGAACATTTCCGTTCAATCATATGACTCTATCTCCAACCGGAAATGTCACCCACAATGCTTTAAATGTTCACTTTTAGTATTTAGTACTCAATTTCTCAATATCACACAGCATTCTTTCTAAGTGTGTTGACGCAAGCAAGCCATGTATGTGAACCAGAAATGGATACTATACCACAGCTAGGAGTCGATCAGGGAAGCAGCTTTGTCGTCTCTACCGGCGAGACATTCCTCTACTACTTGGTCATGGGAGAACGAATGAGACCGAGGGGGCTTTAATTTGAGCTGTTTGTGATGTGGTGCTCAACAGATGGAAAAGGCTGGCTGTGGGTCTAGTTTTTTTCTCTCTCTCTATTCGGCACCTGTAGAGTTGGCTTTGGACTCCGAGTGGCTAAACAGAGAACCTTGTGATCACCAGACGACTGGGCTAGACGATCACCGCCACTCTCCTGCAGCTCTACTAAATAAGCTTTCCTCTTATGAGCCATTTAATAATGAGGTGTGTGTGTGTGTGCTTTACATGATATTGAGCTGTATTAACAGTACCACCACAGCTTTAAGTGATAAGGATGCCTGGCCTAGATAAAATCAGGAGGACATTTTAGCGTAGTCTGGATTGTGATATTGCGGGCCATGTAATAAACTGACTGCATATCGGTGCGTTCGGAGAGAAAATATGGAAATATGGAGTCATTGGTGGATGAAACGGATCATTCCATGCAGCTTTTTGATTGCATTGCTGCCATGGTAAAGTTAGGCAGTTGACTTTTGCCTGCATATCTAAATGTGTCCTCTCTTCCTTCAGCTATCGGTGAAGTCCTACCTCCTGTCTGTGAGGCAGCTCCACCGGTTGCGGAGGGAAAGCCACCACCTCCGCCACGGTGGGAGCATGCAGTATAAACTGTTCCTCAAGGGCGTAGGCCTGATTCTGGACCAGGCCCTGCATTTCTGGAGGTCCGAGTTCGTCAAGGGCATAGGCCTCACTCTGGACCAGGCCCTGCAGTTCTTGAGGTCTGAGTTCCTCAAGGGCGTAGGCCTCACTCTGGACCAGGCCCTGCAGTTCTGGAGGTCTGAGTTCCTCAAGGGCGTAGGCCTCACTCTTGACCAGGCCCTGCAGTTCTGGAGGTCTGAGTTCCTCAAGGGCGTAGGCCTCACTCTGGACCAGGCCCTGCAGTTCTGGAGGTCTGAGTTCCTCAAGGGCGTAGGCCTCACTCTGGACCAGGCCCTGCAGTTCTGGAGGTCCGAGTTCCTCAAGGGCGTAGGCCTCACTCTGGACCAGGCTCTGCAGTTCTGGAGGTCCGAGTTCGTCAAGGGCGTAGGCCTCACTCTGGACCAGGCCCTGCAGTTCTGGAGGTCTGAGTTCCTCAAGGGCGTAGGCCTCACTCTGGACCAGGCCCTGCAGTTCTGGAGGTCCGAGTTCCTCAAGGGCATAGGCCTCACTCTGGACCAGGCCCTGCAGTTCTGGAGGTCCGAGTTCGTCAAGGGCGTAGGCCTCACTCTGGACCAGGCCCTGCAGTTCTGGAGGTCTGAGTTCGTCAATGGCATAGGCCTCACTCTGGACCAGGCCCTGCAGTTCTGGAGGTCTGAGTTCGTCAAGGGCATAGGCCTCACTCTGGACCAAGCCCTGCAGTTCTGGAGGTCTGAGTTCGTCAAGGGCGTAGGCCTCACTCTGGACCAGGCCTTGCAGTTCTGGAGGTCTGAGTTCCTCAAGGGCAAAGTGGACGCATACAAGGTAAACTTCTTGGACGTGAATAATTGAAAGACACAGAAAGCAGCTCGAGGGAGAGACAACAGTATAGGACATACAAGGACATTATTGAGGTGGTCCTCTTGGCTGGGTAACAATATTGCTATTTCAATTTCTATACTAGCTATATTTTGAAGTAGGAAGGCAATGACTCCTGACCTACATGACACAAGGTATTCATAAAGAAAGGCTCAGTTCCTCAGCGGTTGATTGTATGGCCTAGAGGTCTCCAGATATTTGTATTGATGGTGGAGTTGACCTTTCATTCCTCCAGGATCTTAATGATATAGTTGTGAGCAAATGCACCTCGGTTATGACTCCATCTTATTTTCATGTCTACGGTACGTTCAACAAGAAAATGATTGTCCTCAGCGGGACTAGTCTCTCCATGTCTCCACTTCTCATTCTGCATCTGAACGGTTGTTTCCAATTGATCCTCAATCACCAGAACCCTGATGAGGTTCCCATCTCTACTGGAGGGGAGGTGTCTGAAGGCTGAGACATTTGAATATAATCGCCTCTGTCAACAGATTCAAGTGCTCATTCGCGCTGTTCAGTTGTAAATTCCTTTATCGTTCAAGTGGAATTTCACCTCGGTTAGGCTCAGCTGGAGAATGACACTACCCCTCCCCCCCACACACACACACTCTCGTCTTGGCCACTCACCCTGATAGTGTTTCCCTTTGCTAGGACAAGTGTCGTGGTTTCTATGTTCTAGTTGCGTGCATCTCTGGTCATAATGTTAGTGGCTATTTCAGGTGAGAACTTCAGTTTGCGGGACTATGGTAACCGTGTTGAGTGGCTGATTGTGCAAACCTGTTATGTCATCAGTTATGGTGGGTAAGAAGAAGAAAATAAGAGCAGCAGTTTTTAAGAACTTTGGAATTATAGAATGAAAAACGCAATTAGCATGTTTTTGAGAAAGTTTGCTCTGTCTCTTTAGACCCTCATTTTTAGGAACATAGTGAATTCATACAATGGGTGAGGGGTAGATTTTCAAATCTGCATTAACAACATGCATATGAGGATTCTGCCCAGTGTTATGCCCGGGCTTTATGCATTGTCTTGAATGTATCAACAGCACAGGCGTTGTGCTGCAAGAGAAGCATCGTTGATTTACGGGGACCTTTTCTTCATTTTATATTTGTGCTTTAATATTCAGTAGAAAACATGATTTGGTGAATTGTCACAATGTAACACCTTTATTTCTAGGCCTCCGTTTTTCAATACATTCTCTGCAGTCAAAGCACTTTAAAGGCATAAATAATTCATTTTGTGGGATATTCTTCTCATTTGCTAGATAACACAGGTCACGAAGAAACAAACACATAGCCTTCCAGAGATATGCTATTGGTGGGGGATGGATAAGGTGTGTCTATATGCACCTCGGATAATGTAAAAGGAGGTAAAACACAATGGTTTTCTTTCTACAGATACGGCATTTTTGCTGATTATTTTTTAAATGGTGTGCATTTCTCCGTGACAACAGCACAGATAAAATAGTTGCCTGTGCCACTTTCAAGGAAATAATATGTCACTTTGTAAGGGCAATAAATTAAGATATAGCAGAATAGTTTTCGGACAATATTCAATTGTTTTGAAACACCACCTGACAAAAATAAAATTGACCACTGATTTCAGTTTCACAATATAAACTGACAGGCCCAACACGGGTAGCTAGAATCCAACAGGGTTTTAGAAACTGGAATTGTCATATACGTTTTGATCAGAATAAGACTAGATACAAGTTAGACTAGATAATTATAGATATTAACATTAGTCTTACATGTACATGGCTAGATTTACACTGTTGTCCTTCTGGCTGGAGTCAAACCGCATGAACTAGTGACACAATTTGACTGGCACTTTCCCACTGCAGTGTATGTTTACTGAGCTGCCCTTTTGATTTTCACATTTACACAAAGTTGGGAGGGAAAAGGCAGGTGAAATATGTCAATACTGTATATTTTGTCAGAAAAATAGCAGCACTCGGCTTAAACACCTGGAATAAAATCATTTCTGTGCACACTTCTCTGTGAACACTTCTCAACTTTCTTTGGAACTCATTTAGGCATCCAGTTGATTTAGGTAAATTTTAAGAGCAGTTAAGATTGGCCTTTTCCACTGAGACTTCAGCAGTCCCCTTCAGAACCAAACCTTTGCCAAGCTGTACTGGCTTCTATGGAGACACGCCACAGTTCAAAGAGTTGCTGGCTTCTATGGAGACACGCAACAGTTCAAAGAGTTGCTGGCTTCTATGGAGACACGCCACAGTTCAAAGAGTTGCTTGTGCTTTGACTACTGCTAAGCCACTTTCACACACTCTCAAAAGCAATAAGAGGATGTATTTTTTCCTATTCCTCCAGCTTCACTTCTTCCTGCTCCACTAGTCTCCCCCCATTTATTGTGTAAGCGGCTTGTAGCCCGGTCAGGCGTACACATTCTCTGCCAGTCATGGAATGCCACTCTTCAAAGTGCCCTATTTCCAGAGTGGCTTGGTCTCCTCGGTCTGCTCCCCTCAGGTGTAACCTGGACGGCCGCGCACATGAACTAATGTGTGTAAGTTCCATTATTGATTTAAGTTCAGCATGAAGCTGATCGGTGTAAATAAATCATGGCAAGAAGCCCCTTAGCCCTCTCAAAGCTCCTTCCCAGCCCTCTCCATGCTCCTGGAACATGACTACATCCTCAGAGAACTCTCATCAATATTGCACTGTCTCACGCCTCTGCACTCTAACCACATACGCTTCATATCAATAGCCTGGACCATGGTAACCTTTTCTTCTTTGTGGTTGGAGGCCAGAGGCCGAATGGCCTGGGATCCTCTGACTGGCTCTCGTGGCCGTCAGGTCTCCACTGTTGCTAAGCGGACAGTGTTAACATTTATGTTGATGGAGCGTGGACAATGTGGGGTGCATCAGGGTGAAACTCATTAGACTGGCTCACTGGCGGACCAATCTGCAGAGGAGCTAATCCTCCTGATTGGCCAGGGAGGGACACTCCATGCCCAATCTACATGAGTGATTCTCATTTCATTTCCAAATTGTATTCCATCTAAAGATGAAAGCAGCAAGTCTGAACCAAAGTGCATTTTTATGTGCTGCTGTTCTCTTCTTCTTGATTTTTTTACAGTCTAGCAGGTGTTAGTAGCTTATGTAGCAGCTGCATGTTGGAGCATCTTTTATAGCTCCAGCGGGTGAAATGAGCCTATAAAGCACAGGCATACGGACCTGTGTAGGTGCACTGTTGACCTCAAGAAGCTGACATCAACACAGATATTATGTTTGATGTATATCCAGGTCTACCTAAAGGCAATAAAAAATGGCAACAGCTAGATATAGTCAGAGTAAAATTGTACATCATAAAACCATAGTTTCCTTATTTCCTGCTCACCTGAATTTGACTCAAGTTTACTTTGCTGTTGCCTCCCAAATCAAATATTATTTTGTTAGATTTGGAATTCTCTAGTTTGTTTGTTTCAAGGGATCGTTCACTGGAAGTGTAATGAAATTGGTTAGAAATGAGATGAGCATAGATAATCAACTGGCATGCTAATGCCAAGCTAGATCCTAATGACTGTTTATTACTGTTTTCAAGCTCATCAATTAAGCAGAATAAAAGGTGCGTGCGTTGTCACAAGGCCTGGGTAACAATTACTTAATCAGGTTTACAAATGTCAGTGCTTTAGCAATTTGACAGTAACACTAATTAGGAACTCCAACAACCAACATCGAAGCCAAACACTTAAAAAAAATGAATGCAATTATTTTACGGAGTCCAAGGATATTCAAAACTAAGTCAGTTGAAAGGGGGGATCCAAAGACCTTTTTGCTTGTCACCTTATTTGGTCTTGGGGATTAGAGGGAAAAACGGTGTTTCAAGATTATAAAGAGAGTCTCTTTGTTTCAGAGGCTCCTAATCCAGTCATTATTACTGCAGTCTTTATCATTTGTGCTCTGGCTCTGAGATAATGCCTGTGGAATGAATTAGCGGGGTGTTGTTTTAAGACAAGGTGAGACCTAGGGAGCACGCTGGCTAATTACATAGTTGGTCAACTTCTCTCCTAGTTTTATTAGCTTTGAGCTTCAAATAGCCTTTTTTATTCGCTCGGAATAGAAATATTGACTTTTTAATGAATCCGTAAAACTGTTTCATTCTACACTTGTCTTTTCTTTGCATTTGTGTAGTGAATTTAGGGTTGAGTGTTTGCTCATGAACAGCTGTTTTGATAGGCAGACGACAGTGAATGGTTTCACAGGTGAGGTGTGGAAATTGCAGTTCTGCAGTCGTCACAAAGCTTTTCAACATTTCCAGTGTCTTTTCTACTCTAGCAATGTAACCTTCAAAAACAAATGCATCACTCGCAATAGGCTTTGTTCTGTGGGGGCTGTTGAAGGATGACCACTGAGACTCAGAGGGCTGAGGGAGGAGTAGCAGCTCCCTTAACAACCAGCCTAAGGAGTCCACCAGGAGAGGGGCATCAGGATTCTTAATGCTCTCTACTGGTGAGCGGCAGCGGCCCAGCGTGGCCTGATTCTGCCTAGGTTGCTGCTGCTTCCTACCGCAGTGTATCCTGGGATGGTCTCCAGGTTTCAGTCGAAGCCTGACAGGATGTTAGAGAGCTAGGCCATGTGTAGGAATTGCACTCCCAACAGTTTAGCTGCATTGATCAGCTCCTGCAGAAATACCCTTGCTAACTTTCTCTGCGAGTGTGTGTCTGGGGGGGGGGTTCAGACGAGTTAATGTTCAGACCGCATCTGTAATTGAGAAGCATATCAAATATTTAGACATCACTCTTGGTATGAGGATGATAATTCATGCCTATTGCAGCGTAAAATTGCATCAGCCCAATACTTGTAATGCAAATTCTAATATTTTGTTCACGTATGTATATAGCAGTATTCTAAATAAAGGTGTTTGTTCTGTGCCTATAGTGCCAAGATATTCTACAACTACTGTGCAGAATAGCTGTGCTTAGTAACAGGGCAGTCATCTCAATCTTAACTTCTTTATTGCTCTACTGTCTGCCAAAGTCTACTTTACAGAACAGTGTATCTTGATGTGTTATCTTCAGGCAGGAAGTGGTACATCATTTATGGTAAAAACACTGTCCCCTTTCCAATGTCAAAGGTAAGTGGTGTTCAGCAAGCACTGGATTGGTCCAGAGATAATGGACCCAGTTGGGTAGTATAGCATCCCCATTCCCTGACACACAAACGCACATACACACCACACACACACTGGCAAAGCAGCTGCCTGTTTAATTAGTGAACTCTCCTCCTCCTGAGGCATCAGCCCACAGCACCAACGTGGCCTCGTCCATCAAGCAGCCCTAACTGCCTGGCCTAGATGCTGTTTGCTCAGCAAAACCCACCTGAACGTCCATGACTTCCCACCACTAATTGACAGAGAGAGGAGACAATCAAGGGTGGTAGGGTGTGAAGTGGGTGGGATTCACCACCGCTATATCTGTGGAGTTTTCAAGCAGGTTAGGACACTGACGAAATGTGCCCTTGACTGAAGTAAATGCCTTACTTGAGTTGCTCCAGTGGAACTTAATTATTTCATTCTAAGCCATTCTAAGTGATCCCTGGTCATGACCCCACTCTCCGAGGGTGTCTCTGGGGGTAGTGGGATATGCAAAAAAACAAAAAATCCCTCCACACACTTTATGTGTGAAACAGGACAAATATACTCACCCCCCTAGTTGACCTTTTGAAGTCATTCTGTGTCCAAAGCTTGGTTCAATATATTTATGCAGCAAGATCAAGATAGTGGGATTGTTGAAGTTGGTTTATCTGATCAGAGTCATGTTATCGGATTGTTTCACTGATAGCTGTCAAGGATGCATCTCAACTCTTGTGGCATCCTCTTGTCATTGTCTCCGTTCCTTAATCTCTCCACTAATCTGAAAACAGGCCTTGGATATGCTGCTTTCACCTATCAGGCATCATGGAACTACATCTGCAATGTATTGTCCTCAAAACTTCTGAAAATGCCTGTTGGGTTCTAAAATCTTTCCAAAATTAAGACTTGGATTATTGACATTTTGTGCTTTGTTTTGCATGACTATACCTGTAATGAATAAACGCCAGTGTTCGCTAAAATATAATTATGCTCAATATTATGGTATTTATTATGTAGGTATTTGTTTATTCTCATTATATCATACAGTGAGACTAAAGACCCTTTATAAAAATTCCTGTTTGTTTCTCCCTGGACTCCTATTCATGACTCAGTCCTCCATAAATCCACTTTGTTTTCCTGTCATCTGATACTTTCTCATTCACTGCCCTTGATTGAAACCGGGTAATTAGGTAATTGACCCAGGAACCTTGAGTGTGTCTGGCGACACCGTACGTGGCTGGCTGCTTGCAAAATTCTTCCGAACTTCAATTCCTCCTTGAAGGAGCTACAGGTTTTTATTATTCAAGTCACTCCCAGGATGTAATCTCTGTTTCCGTCTAGTTCTGTGCTTAATGTCTCTGCCGAGGCATTAGTCTTTGGAGCTCTCTTGCTTTTGCTGTCTGCTCTTGATACATTTCACACAGCCAGAGGAGAAAGGCAGGGGAGCTGTCTATTCTGTTCGCACCCTGGAAGCCTGAAAGAAAATACTTCCTGGATTGGAAAAACAAAGCTTCTGAACATAGGTGATGATTGCGAAGAGTCTGGTGCCTCAAAATAACCTACACTATAGGCTTGGATTCTCTGAAGGAACTTTTACAAAGTTGGATTAAAACTGGATAGATTTGAAGAAGACTTTACATATTAATATGGCCAATATCCTCTGTGCTTTTCACCTTAATCCACAGCCAGGTTATATCCTACAGTTCTCAAAATGTAAGCCCACATTTATTTATTATCCATAAAGGCAGGAAGTGCCTAACAACTACACTGAGTCTACCAAACATTAGGAACACCTTTCTAATATTGAGTTGCACCACCACGCCCCAACCTTTTGCCCTCAGAACAGCTTCAATTTGTTGGGGCAAGGTGTCGAAAGCGTTCCTCAGGGATGCTGGGCCATGTTGACGCCAATGCTTCCCACAGTTGTCAAGTTGGCTGGATATCCTTTGGGTGGTGGACTATTCTTGATACACACAGAAACTGTTAAGCATGAAAACCCCAGCAGTTCTTGACACAAACTGGTGCTCCTAACATCTACTACCATGTCCTGTTCAAAGGCACTTAAATATTTTATAATGCACATTCAACCTCTGAATTGCACACACACAATCCACATCTCAATTGTATCGAGGCTTAAAAATCCTTTAACTTGTCTCCTCCCCTTCATCTACACTAGGGTTGAGTGGAGGGAACCCGGTTACCGAGATTTACCACCCAAAACCACTCCGTTTTCCCGGGATAAATAACTGCCAGATACTGGTAAATTATGATAAATTATTTTTATGAACAGCATGGCGTGAAATGAAACTGCTAAATTATATGAGATGTCTAAATCTGTCTTCTCTACGGCCTCTGATGAATCATCAACCCTCAGGGTGGGGACAGACAGCCCATCTCAGTATGGAGCGCAGTTCACAATGCATGTAGACTTATCATCTCACCATGCTAACTTTTTCCCCCCTTCTGACAGGTAGGCCTACATTTGCTGCAGCATAGCCTATGATACAGTAATATATAGAACGAATGTGCATCTAATTTACCATCTCCATCTGGCTTTCGAGGGTCACCTTGTTTTTTCATTGCCAAGATGTATTTTTTAATTGCAGCTGCAGAGTTTTAAACCATCACTTGAATATCGTTGCTTTAGATCAGTGCACGCGCGAACACTCTTGCACTCGCTCGCAACCACAAAATACCTGTCAGTGATTGAGAGGATCTGCATAGAAGAATGGGGGAAACTCCCCAAATACACGTGTGCCAAGCTTGTAGCGTCATACCCAAGAAGACTCAAGACTGTATTCACTGCCAAAGGTGCTTCAACAAAGTACTGAGTAAAGGGTCTGAAAACATATGTAAATGTGATATTCTATTTTTTAATTTTTAAATAAATTTGCTAAATGCAATTAAATTCAGCAGCCAATAGAACTCTCGGGTACTTTGAAAGAAGAGTGAATGCGCGATGGCGGTAGGCTATAGCAGTTATTCATTCAGAACCATAACCATTCCATCTTCTTGAAGAGACGTGAAAGCCTTCTGCATCTAATTCTATTCAAGGACATCAATAGAATGATGACGATAAGGACAACAAAATGTATTTCATTTAGCTGTTGTAAGGAAGGAAGGAATGATGTAATACTAGAGAAAGAGGAGTTAGGCTAATAACATTAGGGGAAATATTATGTATATATATATGAGTCAGCCTACTAATTTTACATAAAGGCCTTATTATATTTCAAAATCAAATTTGCTAGCCTACAGTGCTTTCGGTAAATATTCAGACCCCTTGACCTTTGCCACATTTTGTAATGCTACAGCCTTATTCTAAAACAGATTTTGGGAGTTTCTTCCATTCTTCTTTGAAGATCCTCTCAAGCTCTGTCAGGTTGGATGGGGAGCGTCGCTGCACAGCTATTTTCAGGTCTCTTCTGAGATGTTCGATCGGGTTCAAGACTGGAATCTGGCTGGGCCACTCAAGGACATTCAGAGATTTGTCCAGAGATTTGTCCCGAAGCCACTCCTGCATAGTCTTGGCTGTGTGCTTAGGGTCGTTGTCCTGTTGAAAGATTAACCTTTGCCCCAGTCAGGTACTGAGCGCTCTGGAGCAGGTTTTCATCAACAATCTCTTTTGTACATTGCTCATTTCATCTTTCCCTCGATCCTGACTAGTCTCCCAGTCCCTGCCACTGAAAAAACTCCCCACAGAAGGATGCTGCCACCACCATGCTTCACCGTATGGATGGTGCCAGGTTTCCTCCAAATGTGATGCTTGGCATTCAGGCCAAATAGTTTAATATCAGTTTCATCAGACCAGAGAATCTTCTTCCTCATGGTTTGAGAGTCCTTTAGGTGCCTTTGGGCATACTCCAAGTGTGCTGTCATGTGCCTTTTACTGAGAAGTGGCTTCCGTCTGGCCAGTCTACCATAAAGGCCTGATTGGTGGAGTACTGAAGAGAAGGTTGTCCTTCTGGAAGGTTCCATCTCAACAGAGGACCTCTGGAGCTATGTCAGAGTAATCTTTGGGTTGTTGGAGCTCTATGGACAATTCCTTCGACCTGATGGCTTGATTTTTGCTCTGACATGCACCAATCAACTCTTGGACCTTATATAGACAGGTGTGTGTCTTTCCAAATCATGTCCAATCAATTGAATTTACCATAGGTGGACTACAAGTTGTAGAAACATCTCAGGGATGATCATGTCACTCCCTGATTTGTTTCACCTGTTCCTGTTATTGTCTCCACCCCCTCCAGGTGTCGCTTATTTTCCCTGGTGTATTTATCCCTGTGTTTCTTGTCTCTCTGTGCCAGTTTGTCGTATATGTTAGTCAAGTCAACCAGTGTGTTTTTCCCATATCCCTTTTGATATTCTCTTTTTTATAGTCCTTCACGGTTTTGACCCCTGCCTGACTCTGGACTACTTTCCCGCCTGCCTGATCATCCTGCCTGTCCTGACCCTGATTCTGCCTGCCTGATCATCCTGCCTGCCTGATCATCCTGCCTGCCCTGACCCTGATCCTGCCTGCCTGATCATCCTGCCTGCCTGATCATCCTGCCTGCCTGATCATCCTGCCTGCCTGATCATCCTGCCTGCCCTGACCTTGATTCTGCCCTTCGGTACCTTCTGAAGTCTGAACTGGTTTTGACCCTTTTTCTTGTCCACAACCATCCTATTGGATTAATAAATATTGTAAGACTCAAACCATCTGCCTCCTGTGTCTGCATCTGGGTCTCGCCTTGTCATGATAGATCAATGGAAAATGGATGAACCTGAGCTCATTTTCGAAATTCTCATAATAAAGTGTTCAAATACTTTTTTAAATAAGGTTTTTCTGTTTATTTTTTTTAACATTTACAAAAATATAAAAACCTGTTTTCGCTTTGTCATTATGGGGTGTTGAGTGTAGGTTCCTGAGGATTTAAAAAAAAAATCCATTTTAATCCATTTCCCCCAAAAATCAAGGGGTCTGAATACTTACTGAAGGCACTGTACATGTACTTAATGTTTTGTATACTCAGTGTATGTAGCTTGTATCGTCAAGCTTTTTACCCAACCCACTAATATAGAGCAAAAAGCTGCACTTTTACTAACTTGAAAAGCAGACTAATTGATGTGCATTTTGGGAAGAGCCATGATGTATTGTGGAGTCCCTCACCTTCAATGTTGTACTGTTTATTTACAAGGTGTTCGTTGTTATGAGGCTTGTAGCAGTGATTACAATGAAACATGTTTTAATGGCATTACACAAGATGGATTAGGGCTAGCTACACATCAGTCACGATGGACTGTCTCTGAGGAGCCACGGCAAGTCTTACACACACACTTCTAATTCCTTCTATTTCAGGTTTTTCTGTCACCGTTGCCAAAGTGTGTTGGACTGGAGATGTTAACAGCCTGTACAGTAAGCCCCCAGGGTAGACACTGCATTAACTAACAGGCTGTACAGTAAGCCCCCGGGGCAGACACTGCATTAACTAACAGGCTGTACAGTAAGCCCCCAGGGTAGACACTGCATTAACTAACAGGCTGTACAGTAAGCCCCCAGGGTAGACACTGCATTAACTAACAGGCTGTACAGTAAGCCCCCGGGGCAGACACTGCATTAACTAACAGGCTGTACAGTAAGCCCCCAGGGTAGACACTGCATTAACTAACAGGCTGTACAGTAAGCCCCCAGGGTAGACACTGCATTAACTAACAGGCTGTACAGTAAGCCCCCAGGGTAGACACTGCATTAACTAACAGGCTGTACAGTAAGCCCCCAGGGCAGACACTGCATTAACTAACAGGCTGTACAGTAAGCCCCCAGGGCAGACACTGCATTAACTAACAGGCTGTACAGTAAGCCCCCAGGGTAGACACTGCATTAACTAACAGGCTGTACAGTAAGCCCCCAGGGTAGACACTGCATTAACTAACAGGCTGTACAGTAAGCCCCCAGGGTAGACACTGCATTAACTAACAGGCTGTACAGTAAGCCCCCAGGGTAGACACTGCATTAACTAACAGGCTGTACAGTAAGCCCCCAGGGCAGACACTGCATTAACTAACAGGCTGTACAGTAAGCCCCCAGGGTAGACACTGCATTAACTAACAGGCTGTACAGTAAGCCCCCAGGGCAGACACTGCATTAACTAACAGGCTGTACAGTAAGCCCCCAGGGCAGACACTGCATTAACTAACAGGCTGTACAGTAAGCCCCCAGGGTAGACACTGCATTAACTAACAGGCTGTACAGTAAGCCCCCAGGGTAGACACTGCATTAACTAACAGGCTGTACAGTAAGCCCCCAGGGCAGACACTGCATTAACTAACAGGCTGTACAGTAAGCCCCCAGTGCAGACACTACATTAACTAACAGGCTGTACAGTAAGCCCCCAGTGCAGACACTGCATTAACTAACAGGCTGTACAGTAAGCCCCCGGGGCAGACACTGCATTAACTAACAGGCTGTACAGTAAGCCCCCAGTGCAGACACTGCATTAACTAACAGGCTGTACAGTAAGCCCCCAGGGTAGACACTACATTAACTAACAGGCTGTACAGTAAGCCCCCAGTGCAGACACTGCATTAACTAACAGGCTGTACAGTAAGCCCCCAGGGTACACTGCATTAACTAACAGCCTGTACAGTAAGCCCCCAGGGCAGACACTGCATTAACTAACAGGCTGTACAGTAAGCCCCCAGGGTAGACACTGCATTAACTAACAGGCTGTACAGTAAGCCCCCAGGGCAGACACTGCATTAACTAACAGGCTGTACAGTAAGCCCCCAGGGTAGACACTGCATTATCTAACAGGCTGTACAGTAAGCCCCCAGGGCAGACACTGCATTAACTAACAGGCTGTACAGTAAGCCCCCAGGGTACACTGCATTAACTAACAGGCTGTACAGTAAGCCCCCAGGGTAGACACTGCATTAACTAACAGCCTGTACAGTAAGCCCCCATGGTAGACACTGCATTAACTAACAGGCTGTACAGTAAGCCCCCAGTGCAGACACTGCATTAACTAACAGGCTGTACAGTAAGCCCCCAGGGTAGACACTGCATTAACTAACAGGCTGTACAGTAAGCCCCCAGGGTAGACACTACATTAACTAACAGGCTGTACAGTAAGCCCCCAGTGCAGACACTGCATTAACTAACAGGCTGTACAGTAAGTCTCCAGGGTAGACACTGCATTAACTAACAGGCTGTACAGTAAGCCCCCAGGGTAGACACTGCATTAACTAACAGGCTGTACAGTAAGTCTCCAGGGTAGACACTGCATTAACTAACAGGCTGTACAGTAAGCCCCCAGTGTCGACACAGCATTTACCAACAGCTATGTCAACATCTCCTCAGTAAAATGGGTAGAGGACTGTTTGGGTTCAATTTAAATCAAGTTAAACCAGATTCACGCTAATATGACTTGCATGTTTCTTTTCTCCCTTTTGTCATATTGAAGCCAACTTCTTAGGACCAGTTTCCCCTGGGGATGTTTGATAAGGCTTTGAAATGAGAGCCTCATTGTTCGTCTGCATTTGTTTTTGGTTGTTTTTGGTGGTATGCTTATGAGGCATTTTTTGGTATTGAATGAATTAGTTTTGTAGATGAATGATTTTGAAATGGACAAATGTTCACATTGTGATTCATCATTGGAATAGCTAGCTTTTCAGTTATGATTACAGTTTAGAGTCAAGGCGTGTCTTTTGATCAGTCTCACTACAACTAACCTACGTGTTGCATTCAAACACGGGAAAGAAGAGCAGGTCTCAGGATTTGATGTCTTGAAATAACCTTTCCAAAAGAAAAGCTTGAAATTACAAATAAGAGCTTGCTGCCTATTTATTTCAGCTGGCATCTTTCAGGCTTGGTCATGAAATAACAATGCACTTCCTCCAATGAGCATTTGCATACATTACATTGGAACTAGTTGACATTATTACAGTAATTAGTTAGTGTTATAAAAGTAAGTGGGGTATGCAGTGGAAGAATGACAGGCTTTGTGTGTGGCAGGCTTTCAGTGGAGCACTGAATGCATGAATGGCTGGCATTTCTGACACTCAACAGCTACGCCTCTGTATAATTAGACTGGCTTCATTTAGCTAATGCCATTGTTGTCCTTGGAGCTAAGCTCCTTGTGAGAAGCTCTAATGACTGAATGGACCAGTAGGTTGGGGGGGGGGGGTTGATAGTTACATATCACACTTATTATTTTGGACAATACTTTCATCTTATAGCTGGTTCTCCATCGTATTTTTATAGAGCCAACATGTTATCAGCACTTATTTCCATGAATTATCCAAATATATTTGCTCGTGCTCTCTTTTGTGTCTCTGCGGCAGACATACACTGAGTGTACAAAACATTAAGAACACCTGCTCTATCCATGAGACTGAACAAGGTAATCCAGGTAAACGTTGATGTCCCTTCTTGATGTCACCTGTTAAATCCACTTCAATCAGTGTAGATGAAGGGGAGGAGACAGGTTAAAGAAGTGTTTTTAAGCCTCGAGACAATTGAAAAATGGATTGTGATGTTACGTTACAGTCTTATTCTAAAATGGATTTAGTTGATGAGGGGAAAAAGACGTCTACAGTGCATTCGAAAAGTATTCAGACCCCTTCCCTTTCTCCACGTTACAACTTTAGTCTAAAATGTATTATATTAATGTTTTTCCTCATCAATCTTCACACAATACCCTATAATGACAAAACAAAAACACATTTTTAGACATTTTTTCAGATGTATTCAAAATAAAAATACAACAGCGGGAGCGGTGTGCGATGTGCCTGACCAGCAGGCCGCTCCGTCTGCCCCTTCTGCAGCGCCTTGTTTTGGGTCGGCTTCTGGGATTCGATCCATTGTCCTGGGTGGTGGTCCAAACAGAGGATCTTCTTCAGGAAAGTCGTATTCCTGGTCGTAGTGTTGGTAAGTTGACTTCGCTCTTATATCCAATAGTTCCTCCCGGCTGTAATAATGTATGTAATGTAAGTAATAATATATAAAAAAAAAATACTGCATAGTTTTCTAAGGCGAGGCGACCATCTCTGTCGGCAAATGATGTCCAATCAATCGAATTTACAAGTTGTAGAAACATCTCAAGGATGGTCATTGGCAACAAGATGCACCTGAGCTCAATTTCGAGTCTCATAGCAAAGGGTCTGAAATCTTATGTAAATAAGGTATTTCTGTTTTTTATTTTGAATAAATTTGCAAACATTTCTAAATACCACTTTTTGCCAAGTCATTATGGGGTATTGCGTGTAGATTGAGGGGAAAACATTTAATTTAATCAATTTTAGAATAAGGTGGTAACGTAACAAAATGTAGAAAAGGCGAAGGGGTCTGAGAATGCACTGTATTTCCCTTGTGCATCACAAGAATGGTCCACCACCCAAAGGACCTCCAGCCAACGTGACACAACAGTGGGTAGCACTGGAGTCAACATCAGCCAGAGTCCCTGTGGAACACTTTCAACTTATTGTAGAGTCCATGCCCCCAACGAATTGAGGCTGTTCTGTGTCAAACAAGTGGGGGTGTTATCATATCATGAGGTCCCTGGCAAGCCCCAGCCCTACCTGTATATATCTGGAAGGCACCATGGGAATTGACAAAGTACAGATGTGGCTTGTGACCTTTCAATCAAAGCTATCAACGTCTCAGTGTGTTTGTGTGGTTTCGTATACACTATGTACCCGTCAAAGATCCTTTATCTGTTCTCGATGTTCAAAGATCAGTGTAAAACTCTTCGTTGCGCACTGTGTCACTCATGAATATGCATGAATTGCAGTTAAGTCGTAACGGAGGAAACTTATACACAAATGTCTATGCACTGACAGAGCTCCTAGAACGATTTGAATACAGTAGGCTGTGATCTTTAAACTGGAAATGGCTTCCGAAATCCTTAGGAGCACCATATAATTAATATATGATCGGTGAGTAGTTTTATTGCCACTATGTAGCTAGTCACCTTGTCAAGTTCAGGGGTTTTATTACAACTTTAATGGATTATGATGAGGACAATTGTGATGAAAGTTTTCTCGCTCTCCCACAGCCCACTGTTGATTTTACCATCAGGGGGAGGTTGTATTTCCCTTTTGAGCAGCTACAGGAGTACATATGATTGGTAAATTGAGTTCACCGCTGAGATTGAATGCAGTGACCCCCATCGAACTCAAACAGTGTAATGGTTTCTTAAGCACACGCCATATATTTTGGAGCAGGACTGGAGGCGGAGGCGGCGGCATGGACAGTAGGTCTGTCTGCAGAGACAAGAGCTGTGGCTATGGAATGCAAAGATGAGAATCGGATGGTTTACAGGCTCTGCCTTCACTGTTGAAAGTGCTTCTCAGGGTTCTCTAATTATACTCATCATAATCCATTGAAGTTGCAATAGAAACCCTGAACTTCATGAGCTAGCCGCATAGTGGCAATATAGGTCTATGTGCCTTTTTTCTACAAGGGTTGATTATTTTGATTGTGTAATCTGCCACAACAATGGGTCCACAATTCAGTGTGGACTTTCCAACAATAGCTTGTCTGTAGTGTACAGTATGTGCCTATAATGTGGCTGTGTGATTGGCGTTTTTACTAATTCCAATCGGTCTCCTTCATGTTAACACATCTGACAAATGTCAACACTTGTCCGCGTTCATTCCTAGGGGTAAGTGACAGATCACAGCATGTATGTGAAGAGGTGTGCAGCCAAGAACAGGGAGACGATGGAGGGGGGAAAGAGAGGGGGAGGAAATGGGCCACATTATCCATAATCCAGTCACAGCTGTCTTGAGTTTGGTGATACCTCTACCGCAGTTTCCCTCTAATAGCTCGATTTTTCATGGCGGAAAACACCCTGCCACCACCGACATGATGTACGACAACGTCTCTGTTTTCACCCCCAACCTCCCGTCGTGCTGTTCCTGATCCCCTTTTTCACTACAACCCCATGTCTCACATCTCTCTCGCTTTCTCGCTCTCTCTCTAACTCTCACACCTTTCTCACACCTCTCTCTTTCTCTCACATCTCTCTCACATCTCTTTCTCGCTCTCACACTTTTCTCACACCTTTCTCTAACACACTTTTCTCACACCTCTCTCTCTCTCTCTCTCTCTCTCTCAATCTTTTGCGTTCTAGTTTGACAAAGCATATGTCTACAGCATCTGCCACATGTTTGGGAAGGAAGGCAAGAGCACAGACTACACCCCCTACAGTTGCATGAAGGTGATTTTGTCAAACCCACCCAGCCAAGGCGACCAGCACGGTGAGGCATGGGCCTGGAGACGTGCTGCTTGAAAAGGGTTATGTTTGCATGCAATACGGTTTTCCTATGAACCCAGCCATAGCAAATGCAAGACAGTCTAATAATTTGATGCATGCAAAAATTCTATTGTCCTGGCATAGGAACGGGTCTCTCTGTTACGATGTTCATCTGACACAAACCAATGTGGTTCATGTTATTGATAATATTATTTTAGCAGGTCTTGTGAATCTGCCATCCCCTCAGTTGTAATTTCTCTCTCTCTCCCCCTGTCTAACCCCCACCCCCTCTCTCTCCCTATCCCGTCTCACTCTATGACATGGTGGTTGCAGGGTGTCCATTCTGACGCAGTGACCCAGAACTGCTGAAGCAGAAGCTGCGGTCTTATAAGGTCTCGCCCAGCGGCATCAGTCAGGTAGGTTTGGTTCAGAACACAACACCCTCTAAAACCTCTGTTGTTAACCCCATGACACAATACAACATCAGCTCACTGCAGTTGTCACTAATATGCTCAGACAATCCCATCGACCATATTTCCTTTGTATTAATGAATCTAATTTATCCTGGTGGTCTTATTGACATTTAGATATAGATATAAACTTTGCAAATAAAGAAACCTCTCACTGTCAACTGTGTTTATTTTCAGCAAACTTAACATGTGTAAATATTTGTATGAACATAACAAGATTCAACAATTTAGACATAAACTGAACAAGTTCCACAGACGTGACTAATAGAAATTGAATAATGTATCCCTGAACAAAGGGGGTGGGGTCAAAATCAAAATCAAAAGTAACAGTCAGTATCTCATCCTCATGGACTGCACCAGATTTGCCAGTTCTTGCTGTGAGATGTTACCCCACTCTTCCATAAAGGCACCTGCAAGTTCCCGGACATTTCTGTGAGGAATGGCCCTAGCCCCCCTCCCCCTCCCCTTCTGATCAAACAGGTCCCAGGCGTGATCAATGGGATTGATATCTGGGCTCTTCGCTGGCCGTGACAGAACACCGAAATTCCTGTCTTGCAGGAAATCGAGCACAGAACGAGCACTATAGCTGGTGGCATTGTCATGCTGGAGGGTCATGTCAGGATGAGCCTGCAGGAAGGGTACCACATGAGGGAGGAGGATGTCTTCCCTGTAACGCACAGCGTTGAGATTGCCTGCAATGACAACAAGCTCAGTCCGATGATGCTGTGACACACTGCCCCAGATCATGACGGACCCTCCACCTCCAAATCAATCCCGCTCCAGAGTACAGTCCTCGGTCATTCCTTCGATGATAAACGTGAATCCGACCATCAACCCTGTTTTTTTGCCAGTCCTGTCTGGTCCAGCGATGATGGGTTTGTGCCCATAGGCGACGTTGTTGCCAGTCCTGTCTGGTCCAGCGATGGTGGGTTTGTGCCCATAGTCGACGTTGTTGCCAGTCCTGTCTGGTCCAGCGATGGTGGGTTTGTGCCCATAGGCGACGTTGTTGCCAGTCCTGTCTGGTCCAGCGATGGTGGGTTTGTGCCCATAGGCGACGTTGTTGCCAGTCCTGTCTGGTCCAGCGATGGTGGGTTTGTGCCCATAGGCGACGTTGTTGCCAGTCCTGTCTGGTCCAGCGATGGTGGGTTTGTGCCCATAGGCGACGTTGTTGCCAGTCCTGTCTGGTCCAGCGATGGTGGGTTTGTGCCCATAGTCGACGTTGTTGCCAGTCCTGTCTGGTCCAGCGATGGTGGGTTTGTGCCCATAGGCGACGTTGTTGCCAGTCCTGTCTGGTCCAGCGATGGTGGGTTTGTGCCCATAGGCGACGTTGTTGCCAGTCCTGTCTGGTCCAGCGATGGTGGGTTTGTGCCCATAGGCGACGTTGTTGCCAGTCCTGTCTGGTCCAGCGATGGTGGATTTGTGCCCATAGGCGACGTTGTTGCCAGTCCTGTCTGGTCCAGCGATGGTGGGTTTGTGCCCATAGGCGACGTTGTTGCCAGTCCTGTCTGGTCCAGCGATGGTGGGTTTGTGCCCATAGGCGACGTTGTTGCCAGTCCTGTCTGGTCCAGCGATGGTGGGTTTGTGCCCATAGGCGACGTTGTTGCCAGTCCTGTCTGGTCCAGCGATGGTGGGTTTGTGCCCATAGGCAAAGTTGTTGCCAGTCCTGTCTGGTCCAGCGATGGTGGGTTTGTGCCCATAGGCGACGTTGTTGCCGGTGATGTCTTTTTCTGAGGTCTTGGCTGATTTCTTTTGATTTTCCCATGATGTCAAGCAAAGAGGCACTGAGTTTGAAGGTAGGCCTTGAAATACATCCACAGGTATACCTCCAATTGACTCTAATTAGCATCATTTATCAGAGGCTTCTATAGCCATGGCATCATTTTCTGGAATTTTCCAAGCTTTTTATAGGCACAGTCAACTTAGTGTATGTAAACTTCTGACCCACTGGAATTGTGATACGGTGAAATAATCTGTCTGTAAACAATTATTGGAAAAATGACTTGTGTCATGCACAAAGTAGATGTCCTAACCGACTTGCCAAAACTATAGTTTGTTAACAAGAAATTTGTATTGTGGTTGTAAAACGAGTTTTAATGACTCCAACCTAAGAGTATGTAAACTTCCGACTTCAACTGTATAGTCCAGTCCTAGATGGCAAACAACAAACACACATTACAGACATAACGTGAAAACTATAAACTCACCAAAACTCAGACTTACATAAGTCTGACTCAAGTTGCTCCCCATGACAATACCAGAAAAAGTGGAAAGGAAGAAAGTTTTGTTCTCTAAAAGTTAGGTGTACTATAGACTAGAATATGTATTCTGTACAGCACAAAATGTAGATTGTCATCACACTTTCTACAAGGTTGACTGATTTGTATTACACTAGGGAAAGTGAGAAATTAATGACTTTTCCCAGATCTTAGTAAAAACAATACAGTTTTAATGTTTATGCACCAGAAGCTGTTATCTGTTAACCATATTTTTATCAAGTGTTTATATAATACAGGTTTAACCAATTTTCTGAAATCAAATTAGTTTCAGTTGACTTCAGATGCAATTTTCCTCAGGGATTGTTAGCCTCGTCAGTTGTGTTTGGGTAGTTTTAGCATTGATATCCTGTGTGCAGTTGAAACCTACAGTGCTCCAGCTTAGAGCCCAGCTTTTATATATGAGCAGCTCAGCTTAGTGAGATTACAGCTTTGACCGCCTCAGCATTCGTGTCTTCTAAAATGAATCGAGGCATATTTTCAACTGCACTTTTTAAGCACTTTCGATGTGTTCTCTCAACACATTAAACTGGGTTCAATGGTGCATGTAATGAAATAAAGTTCTAAGGCCTTGCTGTTACGTTCTCATGGAGTTATGGACCTTTAGGATGTTAATTTAATTCATGGTCCCCTTTTTAATTGGGCCATAAAGTTCACTGTTTAAAGTCTGGTATGAAGAACATATACACGCAGCCTAACATCCCACAGTATACTCGAGAAATATAATGTTTCAAAGTCGTTTTGAAGTGTTCTGATGGGCAATGACATCTAGCAAAGGTTTCAAAAAGAAGAAAGTGTTTTTTGTGGTAATGTTTTCCTATTCTACCTTTACTAACACAATGCAGTATGGGAGAGCGACCTGAATTGGCAATATATTTTAATTAGAGTCTAGTAATCATGTTATTGTGTATTCTCTGTGGAGATCTAATATAGCATGGTATAATACAAGATCAGTAATGGTAAGTCCAACTCTGCTACTTCATGTTTTAAAAGTGCAATATTGCTCCTTTTAATAGTGCTATTAATATGGCTCCCAAGTGGTGCAGCGGTCTAAGGCACTGCATCTCTGTAGTCCCTGGTTTGAATCCAGGCTGTATCACATCTGGCTGTGATTGGGAGTCCCATAGGGCGGCACACAATAGGCTGTCATTGTAAATAAGAATTTGTTCTTAGTTGACTTGCCTTGTAAAATAAAGGATAAAATAGTTGTAGGCTATATTTTTTATTGGCTTGTCACCAAAAACACTCACAAACTTTTACACTCACAAACTTTTACAGATGGATCAGTTGCCGCCTGGTACGGCAACTGATCCGCCGACAACCGTAAGGCTCTCCAGAGGGTAGTGAGGTCAGCACAACGCATCACCGGGAGCAAACTACCTGCCCTCCAGGACACTTACACCACCCGATGTCACAGGAAGGCCATAAAGATCATCAAGGACAACAACCACCCGAGCAACTGCCTGTTCACCATGCTATCATCCAGAAGGCGAGGTCAGTACAGGTGCATCAAAGCAGGGACCAAGAGATTGAAAAACAGCTTCTAACTCAAGGCCATCAGACTGTTAAACAGCCACCACTAACATTGAGTGGCTGCTGCCAACATACTGACTCATCTCCAGCCACTTTAATAATGTAAAATTGATGTAAAAATGTATCACTAGCCACTTTCAACAATGCCACTTAATATAATGTTTACATACCCTACATTACTCATGTCATATGTATTGTCATGACATTGGCCTGGGAGTAGGTTTATGACAGTCATAAATACCTCTTCCCCCCTTTTTCCTCTCTCTACCCTACTGATGTTACATTTTCAAACCCCTTGGTTAACATTGAGATTCTGGGAACATCAGAAGGTGGGGGGAAATTAACTATATTCTGGTAATCCAACCAATTGAACATATGTGGTGGTACTTAATGAATATGATGTCAGTTCGGTTGTCATCTGAGACATTCTCATCAATGATAAGATGACATAAACTCTGCAGTGGAAAGTCTACACATCAGAGTTATCAGATTCACATGGAATTGTTGTTCCAATTAAATGTTTGAATATTAAATTATTTGTGACGGGATGAAATGGGAATTTAGCTTCTAAAATGTGAGAATTGGGTTTTCATAAGGTTAGGGTTCTGCTCAATCAGTGGCCCGCCCCTGTGAAGAGTCATGGGTTATAAAACTTTTCAAACATGCTCTCCTCTCCCTTCCCATATAAAGCCTTGACGACAATATAACCTTCTGTTCTGAGGATGTGAGGACGATGGTCCAATGTCAGAATGGTTCAGATAATAACTACAGAACGAAGCCAACATCAGCGTGAGCTTTGGTTGCGAATGGTATTAACTTTGAACTCTTATTCACTACAGAAGTGATACCTCCTAGCCGTTGAGTTAGCAACAGCAGCTGCAAACGAGGTTAGGAAGGAACAGACAGAGTATCCCGTCTATCACACAACGATGTTACTACAACGTATCCCATTGACCACCAGAGACATTCTTCAAAGGACTCGGTTTGGCAACACGGCCTTCCACTACCACCAACCTACCGAAGCGCAGCTCAGAGTAAATATTTATTGCATTTTCCTTTTCCAAATGGGCGGTAATTTAGAATGCATAAGATACTGTATTTACGATAGCACAGCTTGTTCCTTTGTTACTCAGTCTTCCCGCTCTTTCACTCAAACCCAGCCCTTTTCTTTTGTGTAACAAGCTGTCATATCTGTTCCGCCCGTTAGGGACGTTTACCTTTATGATGTAATTTGTAATCAAGTTATATTAATTATGTGTTTGTGTAATTCTGTGTGATTAATTAGGTATTTAGTAAATAAATAATTAAACCCAATTTTGTATTGCTGATTCAACTTGTTAGCCAGGGTTTGTGAAGATATCCAAGAATTTACAACTTTCAGATGAGTCTGAATTAAGGTGACGGTTAATATTGACTATTATTGATGTAAAAATGTCTAGGTCCTTAAGAGTTTATTCGGAAGATAACAGCTCTATAAATATTATTTTGTGGTGCCCCGACTCTCTAGTCAAATACATTTACATGATTAGCTCAATTAGATAATATTAATTACGGAGAAATTATTGTATAGAATAGCATGTCATATCACTTAATCCGGCATAGCCAAAGACACAGCAGTATAAACTGTACTCTATACCATCTACTGCATCTTGCCATCTTTATGTAAGACATGTATCACTAGCCACTTTAAACAATGCCACTTTTATGTTTACATTCCCTACATTACTCATCTCATGTGTATATACTGTACTCAATACCATCTACTGCATCTTGCCTATGCCGTTCTGAACCATCACTCATTCATATATCTTTATGTACATATTCTTTATCCCTTTACACTTGTGTGTATAAGGTAGTTGTTGTGGAATTGTTAGGATAGATTACTCGTTAGTCATTACTGCATTGTCGGAACTAGAAGCACAAGCATTTCGAAACACTAGCATTAACATCTACTAACCATGTGTATGTGACAAATAAAATTGGATTTGATTTATACATGTCTTTAGTGCATGTCTTTTTTAGACTGTTGGAGGTCAATTCTGCATGTTTTGAGTACTCTACTTTTAAGCATTCAACACAGTCCATTTTTAGCATTGGTAAAAGTAGCCTTTTCATACCCAGATATTTCTGTCTACAAATCCATAGAAAAAAATATATATTTATATGTACCAAGCAATCTGTTGAGGACTAGGAAAGGACTAGAGGACAGCGTGCTAGTTTAGGTGAACAGCCAACCCAAGGGGAGCTCATCTCTCTTCAAATGAAATGAATAATTTCTCCCATGTCCCCCTCAGCAACCCCCTATAGAATCTCCCTCCCTGGTACGAGTAAGTACTCTACGTTGTGCAGAGGACTCACTGACACTGTTTGTGGTTCGACCCAGGAGGCCAATGCATGCACTGTAGAGGCCCCTGAGCAGAGAGACAGGCTATATAGGCAGCATTATTAAATGTGAGCGACTGAATCCAATGTGAGAGAAATCATTGGGAAGTGATTCATATGCATAACATCGGCCCTCAGTCAACCGGTCTCCCTGGCGCTGCCCAAACAGACACTGCAGACCTCAGAGGCCAGACTCGCTAGACACCGACGTGACATAAGCAATAAGAATTTACGCTAACCGGTTTGGCCTTCAGAACGGCAGTCATTGGTAAAGTGGAACATGTACGTTTTAATCTCTCCTTAACCTCTTAAAGTCTAAGGAGTGGGGGGGTTCTAAGCTGACATATGGTATTGTTTTCAGATGGTCATACCATAGATCATTTACTATAAAATAAATATTCAATCAAATATTGAATTTGGCCTTTACTACTTATGCCCATGGAAACGCATTGAATAACACATTCATAAATGGCAAAAAAAGACGGTCAAAAAATAAAGTGAACTGTCTGTCCTGTATATATAGATGACAAAGCAAAATGACAAAGCAAAAACCGTACCTTGGGAAAGTATTCAGACCCCTTCACTTTTTCCAATTTTATTTAGGTTACAGCCTTATTCTAAAATGTATTAAATAGTTTTTTTCCCTCATCAATCTACACACAATACCCCATGATGACAAAGTCTTCTTGGGTATGACGCTACAAGCTTGGCACACCTGTATTTGGGGAGTTTCCCCCACTCTTCTCTGCATAACCTCTCAAGCTCTGTCAGGTTGGATGGGTATCGATGCTGCACGGCTATTTTCAGGTCTCTCCAGAGATGTTCGATCGGGTTCAAGTCCGGGCTCTTGCTGGGCCTCTCAAGGACATTTGGAGACTGTCCTTGACTCCTGTGTTGTCTTTGCTGTATGCTTAGGCCCATTGTCCTGTTGGAAGGTGAACATTCGCTTGAGTCTGAGGTCTGGAGCAAGTTTTCATCAAGGATCTCATCTTTGACTCGATCCCGACTAGTCTCCCAGTCCCTGCTGCTGAAAAACATCCCCACATCATGATGCTGCCACCACCATGCTTCACCAGAGGGATGGTGCCAGGTTTCCTCCAGACGTGATGCTTGGCGTTCAGGCCCAAGAGTTCAATCTTGGTTTCATCAGACTAGAGAATCTGGTTTCTCATGGTCTGAGAATCTTTAGGTGCCTTTTGGCAAACTCCAAGCAGACTGTCATGCACTTTTTACTGAGGAGTGGCTTCCGTCTGGTCACTCTGTCATAAAGGCCTCATTGGTGGAGTGCTGCAGAGATGCTTGTCCTTCTGGAAGGTTCTTCCATCTTCACAAAGGAACTCTAGAGCTCTGTCAGTGACCATAGGGTTCTTGGTCACCTCCCTGACCAAGACCCTTCTCCCCTGATTGCTCAGTTTGGCCGGGCTGCAAGCTTTAGGAAGAGTCTTGGTGGTTCCAAACTTCTCCCATTTAAGAATGATGGAGGCCTCTGTGTTCTTGGGGACCTTCAATGTTTGAATTATTTGATTGAACCTTTTACCGTGTAAGTTGACTGAGAACAACGTTTTTTGTGACCGTTCCCCAGATCTGTTCCTCAACACAATCCTGTCTCAGCGCTCTACGGACAAGTCCTCCAACCTCATGGCTTAGTTTTTGCTTTGACATGCATTGTCAACTGTGGGACCTTATAGAGACAAGTGTGTGCCTTTCCAAATCATGTACCACAGGTAGACTCCATTTAAGTTGCAGAAACATCTCAATGATGTTCAATGGAAACAGGATGCACCTGAGCTCAATTTTGAGACTCATAGCAAAGGGTCTGGATACTTATGTCAATAAGGTATTTCTGTTTTTTATTTGTTATAAATTTGCAAAAACAATAATAAACGTGTTTTTGATTTCTCATTATGGGGTATTTTGTGTAGATTGCTGAGGAATAATTTTTATTTAATCATTTTTAGAACAAGGCTGTAATGTAACAAAATGTGTAATAAGTCAAGGCTCTGAATGATGTCTGAAGGCATGGTATATAGAGTACCAGTCAAAAGTTTGGACACACCTACTAATTCAAGGGTTTTTCTTTATTTTTACTATTTTCTACAAATATGAAATAACACATACGGAATCATGTAGTGACCAAAAAAAGTGTGAAACAAATCCAAATATATTTTAGATTCTTCAAAGAAGCCACCCTTTGCTTTGATGACTGCTTTGCACACTCTTGGCATTCTCTCAACTCTCAAGGAGTTTCCACATATACTGAGCACTTGTTGACTGCTTTTCCTTCGCTCTGCGGTCCAACTCATCCCAAACCATCTCAATTGGGTTGAGGTTGGGTGATTGTGGAGGCCAGGTCATCTGATGCATTACTCCATCACTTTCCTTCTTGAACAAATAGCCCTTACACAGCCTGGAGGTGTGTTGCGTCATTGTCCTGTTGAAAACAAATTATAGTCCCACTAAGTGCAAACCAGATGTGATGGTGTATCGCTGCAGAAATGCTGTGGTAGACATGCTGGTTAACTGTGCCTTGAATTCTAAATAAATCACTGACAGTGTCACCAGCAAAGCACCATCACATGTCTTCCTCCATTCTTCATGGTGGGAAACACATGCCAAGATCATCCGTTCACCTACTCTGCGTCACACAAAGACATGGCGGTTTGAACCTAAAATCTCTAATTTGGACTCATCAGACCAAAGGACAGATTTTCACTGGTTGAATGTCCATTGCTCGTATTTCTTGGCCCAAGCAAGTATCTTCTTCTTATTGCTGTCCTTTATTAGTGGTTTCTTTGCAGCAATTCAACCATGATTCACCTGATTCACATAGTCTCCTCTGAACACTTGATGTTGAGAAGTGCCTGTTACTTAAACTCTGTGAAGCATTTATTTGGGCTGCAATCTGAGGTGCAGTTAACTCTAATGAACTTATCCTCTGCAGCAGAGGTAACTCTGGGTTTTCCTTTCCTGTGGCGGACCTCATGAGAGCCAGTTTCATCACAGGGCTTGATGATTTTTGCGACTGCAATTGAAGAAACTTTCAAAGTTCTTGAAATGTTTCGCATTGACTGACCTTCATATCTTCAAGTAATGATGGACGGTTGTTTCTCTTTGCTTATTTTAGCTGTTCTTGCCATATTATGGACTTGGTCATTGGCTCAAATGCATTAAGGAAATAAATTCCACAAATTAACTTTTAACAAGGTACACCTGTTAATTGAAATGCATTCCAGGTGACTACCTCATGAAGCTGGTTGAGAGAATACCAAGTATGTGCAAAGCTGTCATCAAGGCAAAGGGTGCCTATTTGAAGAGTCTGTTGAACACTTTTTTGGTTACTACTTGATTCCATATGTGTTACTTCATAGTTTTAATATCTTCACTGTTATTCAACAATGTAGAAAATAGTATAAATAAAGGAAAACCCTGGTTATGAGCAGGTGTGTCCAGACTTTTGACTGGTACTGTATGTGTGTATATATTATTATTTTTTACACATATTTAACCCCTTTGTTTAGATAGGCACAAAACTACCTCCATAATTCCATTCATTAAGACAACAAGAAAAAATATCTCTCTAGCTAACCTGATGGATTTTGATGGCAATTTGTTTTATGTTACTTAGATTGATGCACCGGTGCGTCCATAGACTAGGGGATTTTAAGATGCTTTTGAGAAACCAGGCCCTGGTCGATAGCTTAAAGGAAGAAAATAAAAAAAAGTTAGTTGGGATTTTGTGCTTCACATTATTGCAACACAAACACTGTAAATCACTTATTTTTGTTTGATAACTTCAACTTCAACTTCAAGTTATCTTTTTATCTGTGCTGTATTTAAGTGTCATGGAAAGTATCATTTACAGTAATACTTTGAGCCTCACGTTAATGCCATACTGTGACATTTCTCCATAATTAGCAACTGCAAAAAACAAGGGCCTTAACACAAACGCTCCATATATAATAGCAATTTTTATTATTTGTATTATTATTTACTTTAGTTTATTTGGTAAATATTTTTTTAACTCTACAGTGTTGGTTAAAAGGGCTTGTAGTAAGTAAGCATTTCACTGTGGTATTTGGCGCATGTGACAAATAACATTTGATTTGATTTTGATTAGAATTATTCCTGCAACTGCTTATGGCGTCTAGCCAATGCTATTGGTTAACGTCAAATCGTCTCTTGCGCAACATTCCTGTTCTATACAAATAATAATTGAAGATCTCTTTATAACTCTCAACACCTCTCATCTCTGTTTTCGCTCTACATTCCTTTCTTGTTTTCAGATCCTGGAGTTTCGAGAGAATGCACTGACCTGCCAGAAGTACTCTGAGCTGTCACACAGTGTAAGGACGCCTTTCATTCCGGGCCGGATGTAATTGGGGCGGCCTGCCCGCCTTTGTGAGGGCCTTGTGGAGTACCCTGCAGCTCATGCATGAAGTCTCTGGAGAAGCACCAAACTCACATCCATCATTAGTCTTCATAGCCGTTTAAATTGTATGGGTTTATTATGAGATTTTTAGATGAATTTAGCCCTTAATGAGTATTTATTTGATCTAATGTATTTTAGTGGTGGACCTTTGGATAAGCAGTTTCAGTCACGTTCAAGGTTATTAATATCCCTATTTAAGACGGAGAATGTAAAAAAAATGTGGGGCAACTTGTTTTCATTGTTCTTTATGTCTGTGCTGTTATGTACGTTGATCATAGCAATTTCTCTGACATACAGCGGGGTTTGGTAATGTGTTATTTTCGGGAAGCCATTAAAGCAGCAGTTTGGGTAGTTGGTCTCTCCAATGCACGTTGACAATATCCGTCAGATTTTCCGTGCTGCACTGTTAATTCTATTCAAATTTGACGCTCTGCAAACTGACAGGTGGTGTTTTAAACGTTTCGGTGAGAAGGCAATAATCTAGAGATGTCAGTCAGGATTATTTCTTTATCACGTGCCCCTGTCCCTCAGCATTCAACGCAGTTGAAGTGCCAGAATCCCGGTGAGAATGTGGGAATGTAGCACCCAGATATAAATGTTGACTATCTGCTATGTGACAGGTTCATTTGAGTCTGAGAAGGAGAGAAGGGTCTTTGATGTGTTGTATTTGCCATCGCTCCGGTGCAAAGTTTATTCAGATGCTGCTAATATCCTCAATCACATTTCAATCTGATAACCCAGTGAGAGTACATGTTTAAGACTGTATACCTTAATCCCCAATATGTTTTAATGGGACAGATTTCTGATCAATCTTATTCAATAAGGTTTTAGGCTACCGAGCCTTTTTTGGTTCATTGAGAGTAAGTCATGATGAAAGTCGGTCCCGATGAAAGCCACTTTGCTCCTTGAAGAAAGGACAGGCAAAGGACACTGTCTGTTGTGACCTAGCTACACCCTTGGGGGGTCACATTGTTCCTGGTTACCAGCCTAAATGATTGTCATTGGCCTCCTACTGGCTTCAGCTCTATGTAACTTCTTTACAACAAAAGTTGCCTTACTTACATTACCAATGCATCTAGACTAGATAGTATCATAAATGTCCCTATACTAGTCCACCATTGCAAATCATCGCTTTGCTTCTAAGCTTAAGGGTTATGATTCATATTGTGGTGATTGTTTCTCCTCTCATTTAGTGTTCTAATTTACTCACATTGTCACGGAGAATGATTTCAATGCCTTTAAAGTGGTTTTCAGTGAATTCTGACTGACTCGTGAATTTATGAAATTGATGACTCATTTTTTGGTGCTGTCGTCCGAACTGCACATTTGTGACATTAATGCGCAAAGCATAGCTGTTTTGTGAGGTGGGTCTGGGCCATCCCCCAAATCTACAGCCACTCATCTCTAAGTCATCATGGGACACAAAGACGACCAACTAATTTCTCCCTTACCTGCGACTGGGAGAATTCAAACTCTGCCACATGTCCTACCTGGTTCCAGATCTGTGGGTTTGTACAGATAGATCGCAGTCGTTTCTCCGTCCTTGGCAGTGTTTATTAAAGGTCAAAATATAATACTTAAATGATTAAATATTTACACTGGTGATAAATCAAACAATAGAAAGAGTAATGAAATAGTGTCCAGTGGAGCGCTCTGATATGTTTCACCTCGGATCAGGGGAGGGGGCAGAAGGGGCGGGGCTGCAGCAAAATCATTCAAAGATTGATTTGTTTCTGATCTCTGTTTCAGATTGTTTCATGTTTATGCATTTTGTCATTTTTCACAGCCAGAAGGCCAAGTGCCATTTGCTGTAATGTGGTGAAACTGAGACCGATCAGGGTGTAATGGAAAGCTCTCTACTCAGCAACCTGTGGCTCTGAGATTTTTCCACCATTCCTAAAAAAAAAAAACGCTAAAAAAAGTTTGCTGGACAGACCGTGAACAGAGACAGGATAGTAAGCAGGAGATAAAATGTTTTTTTCTTAGATCAGTACTGAACTTCTTTCTTTGATTCTTGTTTTTGTAAGAAGTCTATTTCTATCGAAGTGCTGCTGAGATATGTAGGCGTACCTACCCCCCATGCTTGTTCCAATACAGTCTAGTAGTTAGCTAGCATTTTCCTAGCGAGACAAAGGAATTGGACAATGATCAAGATGATGGCAGGAGAGAGACTAATCAGGTAGACTTCAAAGCTGGTTTGTTCTATCCCAATCACACAGCCAGGCTTGAAGATGAGGGAGGAATTGCAGCAGTTCATTACACCAGTACAATGAAAATGGTCAAATAACTGAAGCAGAGTTTTTTTCTTTCTAACATGTCTGTCAAAGCTGACCATCGCTACTCTTTCTAGCTCATTAACATTTGAACCGGTATTCTTTTTACTGTCTGACACCTTACACAACTTTTTTTCTGTTTTGTGTTGTCACATTGAGGACTCTGGGCTCTCGCTCAATCACCCCAACCAGTACCTCATGGAGAGCCAGAAGCTGTTAGGTGGTCCTGTGGCTGGGGTGAAGGTGGAGGTGAAGTGGCAGGACAACCCCCCAACACGCCCCCTCGCCAGACACCAGGACCAGGGAACCTGTCTCAGGAGGTGGCAGCAGAAATGACTAAGGGCCTGGATTATTTCTTCCAAGATGCCTGAAATTGTCTCACTTATCCCTGATCACATTTCCCCACTGTCATTTTAAATAAAGCTCCCATCCAATATAACTTTTTTTTTTTACAAAGAGTAATACTTTTCGACACTTCTCTAAAACGCTTTGTTTAGCTTCTGTTTTACCTCCACATGTACGTACAGTGGGCTCCAAAATTACTGGCACCCTGGCTGGTAATGAACAAACAATACTTTAAAAAATATAAACAATGTAATTATAGAGATCTACTCAAAATATCAACATGTGAGAAATACTGTACTTTTTAAATTTTTCAATGGAACCCACCACAATCTGGCAACGAACAAACAATACTTAAAAAAAATATAAACAATACAATTATAGAGATATACTCAAAATATCAACATGTGAGAAATACTGTACTTTTTAATTTTTTCAATGGAACCCACCACAACATACAATTATTTAATACAAAATCAAGTTTTCATAATTATTGGCACTCCTCATTTAGTACTTCGTGTCACCTCCTCTGGCAAGGATAACAGCATGGTCTTTTCCTATAATGTTTGAAAACACCAATGTGTTGGAAGAAACACTGTACACTATGGCAACTGCTTCTTGACACAGAAGTCACCAATCTGGTCAGTTTGCACTGTGCCTAGCCTACCACAGAGTTGCTAATGCGCAATTAAACAAGGATATCCCTGCCGGGCAAACCCTCCCGAACCCGGATGACGCTGGGCCAGTTGTGCGTCTCCCCATGGGCCTCCCTTTCGTGGCCGGCTGTGACAGAGCCTGGACTCGAACACAGAATCTCAGGAGGCACAGCTAGCACTGCGATGCAGTGCATTAGACCACTGTGCCACCCAGGAGGCTCCCACAGAACTATTTCTGTGTGGATCTTGAGGTCTGTTTTGGGTTATTGTCTTGTTGGAAAGTCCACATACAGCCAAGTCCCAGCCTTCTGGCAGAGGCAACCAAATTGTCAGCCATAATTGCCTGATACTTGGAGGAATTCATTATGCTATCATTCTTAACCAGTGCCCCTGGACCTCTGGAATTAAAACATCACTGACCCACCACCATATTTCACCGTGGGTATGAGGTGCCTCTCCTTGTATGTGTATGCATCTCTGTTTCGACGCCAAACATGCCAATGCTATATCTGACCAAAATGTTCAATTTTGGTCTCATCTGACCAGAGCACCTTCTTTCAATTATGTTTGGCAAACTCCAAGCGCTTGCGTCTGTGTCTTGGGGTCATTAAGGGCTTTCTTCTGGCAACCCTTCCAAAGAGCCTGTGGTTGTCGAGGTGGTGTCTGATGGTGCTTTTTGAAACCTCGTGACCCCAAGACGCCACAAAGGCCTGCAATTCTTTCACGGTGATTCTTGGGGATTTTGTTGCTTCTCTCACGATCCTCCTCCCTATCCCAGGGGGACAAAATGCATTTGCGTCCTATACCCGTGAGGTTTTCAACTGTTCCATATCTTTTGAATTTTTAAATAATTGCCCTGACAGTGCTCAGTCATATATTCAATAGTTTGTGGATCTTCTTGTAGCCATTACCAGATTTATGAAGGTCTACGACCATCTGTCTCTTTGAACTGCCAGTTCTTTTCTTTTCTTCATGGTGTTGGATGACAAAGGGATATTGCATGCGTGTTACCTCGTTTTTATACCCTAGTGAAAAAGGAAGTGATGTCATGGCTCAATATGGTTCCTTTACACTTAGATAAACTTAAATAAGTGGAATATAATTCATGGTTTAATTTTGGTAGATGTAATTTACAATAATAGTTAAGGGTGCCATTAATTGGAAACCTTGATTTGGAGGAATTAAATTAAATCAATACATGATTTTGGTGGGTTACATTGAAACATTAATAAAGTACAGTATTTTTCACATGTTGGTATTTTGAGTTTGTCTCTATAATTATAATGTTTATATTTTAAGTATTGTTTGTGCATTGCCAGTCAGGGGTGCCAGTAATTTTGGAGCCCACTGTAGTCAATTTGATAATATGAAGATCTTCTCTTTTGTGGTTATTTTTTGGTTGACAAATGCAATACAAAAAGCTGAATCTTGACCTCAACCAAAATCTTGGGATTTACCAACAGTAGAACTACAATAGTCGAACCTAAAACACATTGGAGCGGTTGGATTTACTGAGAGTAGAATTACAATCCTCAAACCTAAAACACATTAGAGCGGTTGGATTTACCGACAGTAGAATTACAATACTCAAACCTAAAACACATTGGAGCAGTTGAATCGCTGTGATGGATCTTCATTTTCTCCTCTTGTTAAAACTTGACTTTGGTACAATTCATTTTTTAAATATAATCTGTTTGGGAATGGTATTGCCTCAGTTTCTCTTCTTCGTGGCCAAGCCAGGTTTAAAAAACGATGGCTTATCGCCAGTCTCCACACTCTGGTGAGGATTTGCCTACTCATTGGGCTATAACCAGAAAATATCCCAGCTGCCCCGGAAGCATAATCATTGTTTTTGTTCACAAGGGATGGATAAAAGTAAATACATTTCCCACTGTTGTATTGCAATAGCTTGGAATACTCTTGTTTATGCAATTTAACCAAAACCCACCCTGTCAGGAAATATTAGCATTCTTGTAAGGTCTCTTGGCCGAATTACATATTGGGTGCCAATAACTCAAGTGGTGTTGTGAACTTGTAATATTTTAAAATGTTTCTCACATACTTACTCCATTGGTTATTCGATTCACATCAGCCCCCAGGAAATCATTCAATATTAATGAATTCTGCAAAGTGTAACTAGTAAAACTTGATCAATTAAGTTACAGTATCGGGTATAGGGAATGAAATGTGCTCATTGTTGAGAGATTTAAATACATTTGAGTTAATGTTGAGTTGACACGCTATGGCTATTCCTTGTAGCAGTCAAGACAAACCTGGTGTGACTATCTACTCAAAATAGCCCAGAGATCTTTACCAGTTATGGGTTGCACTGTTAGGCAAACCCCTTTATGACATGCTTTCCATGGTGGAGTCATTTATTTAAACCCGTGTGTGAAGAAGGCTTGGGTAAGCAAGGTCGACGTGTTCAAGGTCAGTGTTCATGCAGTTTATTTTGGTCTGTCCTGGAAGTTTTCCACAGCCCACACTGCCAGCTATACAATGTCAAGCTTGTTTCACCTCTTACCGTGTCAGACGTTTTCTTGCTGATATCTACTTGGTTTAGAAAAATCTATTTACTATGATTGTGATATGTGGTTGTCTCACCTATTTATCTTAAGATGAATGCTCAAACTATCTTTTCTCTCAGTAAGATGGTTTAATTTGAAAAAGATAAAGTATTTATGGATAGATTGATCGGTAATTCATGTACAAACTAGTCAAGATGGCCTGTATTTAAAGCTGCAATCTAACTTTTTGGGTGATCTGACCAAATTCCTATAGAAATGTCATATTTTTGATTATGGAATATATATTTCACAGCAGTTTAGATGGTACAATGAATTTTAGCAACCGGAGCAATTTCTACATAGTGCATCTTTAATGCTTGATCAAATTGGATAATAGCTTATGGTAATGCATTAAAATATAAATGCAGCACAATTTTAATTCTAATTACAGTAGGTCCCTTCCGATTCCTTCCTTTTAGGATTTACTTCTACCCACGCCATGTCCACACTAACTAGGTGCTTCAGTAATGGCATTGTGCTCTCCTCCATCCTTCTCACTGTGCCCTATACAAGCTCTCCTCTCTCTCACTCATTCACTCTGCCCTGGCCTGTACAAGCTCCTCACCCCTCCCTCTGTGCTCTGTAACAAGCTCTGCTGGCTAAATTTAGAGACCCAGACGAGAGGGACCTGCATTGTGAATGTAAATGGTTCCCCTGGTAGGCCAGGAAAGTAATGGGGCCATTAAGGGACAAATTGAGCTAGTAAATGCTTACACCTTTGTGTAAATGTATACTTCTCAGAACATTTTTGCAGCAGTGTGCTGTGTCTAAAGAACTCATGCAATTCAGTTGAAGTCATGGAACGTTCAAGGACTAATGGTAAATAGTACAATGAGATCATACTTACTTGACTTTTATTTTTGATAGCAGATGCTGTGCCTCTGGGTATTGTTTAAAATATTTTTTTTATTTCACCTTTATTTAACCAGGTAGGCTAGTTGAGAACAAGTTCTTATTTATAACTGCGACCTGGCCAAGCTATAGCATAGCAGTGTGAACAGACAACAACACAGAGTTACACATGGAGTAAACAATAAACAAGTCAACAACACAGTAGAAAAAAAAGAAAAAAGACTATGTACATTGTGTGCAAAAGGCATGAGGAGGTAGGCGAATAATTACATTTTAGCAGATTAACTGGAGTGATAAATGATCAGATGGTCATGTGCAGGTAGAAATACTGGTGTGCAAAAGAACAGAAAAGTAAGTAAATAAAAACACTATGGGGATGAGGTAGGTAAATTGGGTGGGCTATATACTGATGGACTATGTACAGCTGCTGTATAAAGTTTGGAGTTAGGTGCAATGTTTTGTGGTAGACTGTTGCTTTTCACTTTGGTATCGCTTTGCAGAAAAATCTAAATGTATTTTTGTTTTTCAATTGTTATTATAATGGCATATAAAAGCCTCAGTAACACTTTATTTGGATAGTCTGTAGAGCATCTAGAGATAGACTATCAGTAACATTTCAACTATCTACTAACCCTAACCCTTGCTCTATCCCTAACCTTAACCCTTATCCTAACCCTAAACTTAACTCAAACCTTTACCCTTACCCTAACCCTTATTCTAAACCTAACCTTCACAAGCAGTTGCCTATCAACATATTGTTTGTTGATAGTATGACCATCTGTCATACTCCGGACTATCCAAATAAAGTGTGACCAAAGTGCCACTTAAATTTGGACTTAAAAGTGTTTGTCTACCTGGGCAAGGTTTCCCAAAAGCATCTTAAGGCTAAATCCATCATTAGAACCTTCGTAGGAGCATCGTTAAATCTCAGAACTGTTTCCCAAAACCATCGATATTAGCGTTGCACTTGAAAACGCTCGTAATCTAACACCTGCCACGTAGAAGTGCATCGTTAGACGCTTTTACATCCTCCCACGTCACTTTATAGACTATCTCCACTAAACATAGAATCATATGGTTTATCCGTCTCTCTGTGACATACGATAAGTTGACTATGAAGTTGCCAATGTCTTTGCAATTGATACAAACAACCGATGTATAAAAAATGGTTAAAATTAAAAACCAGGAAGACTGCATTAATATAGAGATACAGTAGGCTATAGGCCTATTTCATTCATATTGAAATACATTTCATGTTCAATAAATGTAGTCTTTTTTGCTACTAGTAATGCTAATTAGCTAAATGCTATTGCTGTCCGTGATGAGATTGAAACTCGCAAACCTTTGGGTTGCTAGACGTTGACATTAAATGCACATCCATCCATCGTGACCAACCACCCTACTTTTGTTTTTTCCCTTAATTAACCATCTGTCATATGGAACCATACCAAACGTAACATATTGTACTAATTTGAGTGTCCCAGATTTTAATTTACTGTGTTACGTCTAGTCTGAGACCAGGCTGCTCTGTGTGGTGTTTTGGAAAATGCATTATACATCTTGGGCCGTTGTGGGAAAGATGCATCGTTAAAACACTCATAAGCCTAAGTTCCATTGCTGTCGGGAAACCAGGCCCTGGTTGTTTTATGAACCCATAGTTGAAGGGAGCTGTGTCTCATCAGGCTACTGTGCATCGCTGTCTCACGTTTAATGCTGGAGCATTAACGTTTGGCTTGCTAGGAGCCTGCCTGCACCCTGCCACATAGCTGGAATTAAATTAGTTTTTGGAATCCGAGCATGGCGCTTGACAGAGAGGATTTAAGCACAAATAATAAGGCGAGCAGATATGAACAGTGCACAGCCAGACTACTGTCAGCAAAAGACCTTGATGTGTCATATTTGGTGGAGCTTGACTGCTGCTTTTGACAAAGCTGTCCCCCTCTCTACCGGCTTGGATCAGTTCACCAGGGCAGCGTTCCCCTCGACAAATGGATTTACAATCATTAGCCATATTATAAACTTCACTGGTTCACAGAGTGATTAGTTCACTTCCATTAGTCAATACATGAACTAGAAGCCTAGTGGGGATGGTTGAATGGGTGCATTCACCACAAAAGGCTGATGGGTCTTGGTGTACAAAATTACATTTTCCAAAATGGCTTTCATTTGAGGCTTTAATATTGTCTGGTTCCCCAGCATATCCCAGTGCTGACGTTGTACACCATTCAAAACCCATTTGCAATGCACAGTATATGCCGGTACACACATTCCCTTGTGCACTTCTAACAGGATAGAGCAGCTGAATGTACCCTTGGACCTCACTTCATGATACAAAAAGATGGCGTAGTATGGCTACAGTACATGAAATATCCTGATTCATCAGTAAAGGCCCACACTATCGATTTACTATACGTTTACCTCGATTTATTACTAGCCTATTTGTAAAACATGGCTTCTTAGTTTGCTTCACAGGATGAATATTTGCGGGAGGAAATGAAGTAGGCTACATGGAAGGTTGTCCCGTGAAAGCAGGTCCAGTTTCTGTGTCCGCTGTGAAGTCTCAAGCTTATGGTTGGTAATGAGTTCCATTTGTCAGTCTTTCATGAGGTTAATACTGCATGGAGTTGGACGAGTTTGGACGATTAATTGGTATGCGTTTGGTTCTATTATTCTTTATGCTTATGGGATTTTAGGTAATGTTATAGGTAATGTCAATGCTTGCCATGTTCAGTGGTAGAGAAAGTACCCAATTGTCAAAGTATAGATACCGTAATAGAAAATGACTCAATGACAAAAAGTGTAAAAGTATTTGGTTTTAAATATACTTAAGTATCTTAAGTCAATGTAATTGATAAAATATACTTAAGTATCAAACATATTAATTATTTCTAATTACTTATATTAAGCACACCAGATGTCACAATTTTCTTGTTTTCATTTATTTATCGATGGCCAGGCGGACACTCCAACACTGACATAATTTACAAACTAAGCATTTGTGCATTTGTGAGTCTGCCAGATCAGAGGCCGTAGAGAAGACCACGGTTGTTCTCTTGATAAGTGTGTGAATTAGACAATTTTCCTGTTCTGCTAAGCATTCAAAATGTAATGAGTACTTGTGGGTGTCAAGGAAAATGTATGGAGTAAAAAGTAGATTATTGTTTTTTGGAATGTAGTCAAGTAAAAGTTGTCAAAAAATATAAATAGTGGAGTACAGATACCACAAAAAAACGACTTAAGTAGTACTTTAAAGAATTTTTACTTTACACCGCTGGACATGTTAGTCTATCTTCTATGCAATGGTGGCCTCTGTTTTTATAGTTACACACTGTGGTTTGGCTTTTAAACATAAGGGTTGTTGAATCTGTTTTTCAATACTATTCCAGTCCTCAAAGATCCTGGGCGGTGGGAGGGCTTTCTGCTCTTTAACCATGTCAGTACCAGACTCCGTTATCTTGATTAAAATATTATCTTGTGGACGCTTTTATCGACTCTTGGCATAATTCCTCCTCTAATCGTGCAGAGAGTACACTGGAAGTGTCAGTTGTTTTGGTTCCACAGGGAATCATTTTGCACTTTGAAACACTTTAGTGTTGAACAGAGGGCTGTATTCCTCACTGAAACAAGTGTTGTGTCCATTTTAGGACTTATTCCCTTCCTGTGCATCAAATGTGTGTATCTGCAAAGTACAAAGCGTATCGTGATGTTGTACATTGCTGTGAAATTGCTCCTTTTACCTGACACTGAAAGTCATAGTGATTGAACCCCATCCAGCTAGAGCCCAACACCCGCTCCCTCTCTTAATGTGTCCTGACGTTGACTAATTAACAGGGGCTACCAGTGCACACGCTGGCCTGCTGAGGATTCAATTCATCTCCTGCTGCCTGGCCGCTTCCTCCTCCTTTTTTCTCTTCCCCCTCTCCTTTTCTTCTTCTCACTGCCTTCCCACCGAACCTCGGATTTCCTGCAGAGGAATGAGGGGAGAAGTAATGAATGCATCAATGTTGTTGTTAACTAATGTGTGGGTCTCTGTTAGAGAGTTGTGTTTGTTGTGTGTTGACGTGAGGAGGGATAGTTAGAGGTTGGTGAGGAGGAGGAAGTCGGAATAGATTAGACTGTGCAGCACAGAACTGGTGAAAGTGAAAGATGCACTTGCAGGGTGCTCATAGCTGATGGGTAGAGGAAATGGAGAGACTGACAGACACACACACACACAGACAGACAGAATATGTGCCAGTGGACTTGCTAATTTCAACATGACGGTGTTCCATTATCATACAATCTACATAGTCCTAAGAGGCCTGCTGATGCTTGGGAGTAGAACCATACATATTTTTTGTCTCCCTATAAGAACCTGTGGTTTCAGAGTAATCAAACATGCTGCTAGAAAGTCTTGCGATTGGGAGAATAGGATGATTCAGAATGGCTTCTTCTTGTGCCTGGAGATAACATGTCAGTTCAGTATCTGAGTGTAAACAGTGACCTATTCCCCTGATATATCAAGCAAATAAACAACTTACCCATGGAAATGAATTTGTTCCTTGAAGCCCAGAATGTCTGATCTCCTCACCCTCGAACCAAGGGAGAATAACAAAGGACTTGTAATGTTTACAGGCATAGAAAGATCACAGAGGTCTAATCTCACTGCTGAACAAAAGGAGAGGAGATTTGAGGGATGCTACTGTATTGCTACTCACCCAACATTATTCATCAAATAGCCTCTGCTCACCAGTGATTCAAGGTCGAGGATATGACAAGAGATATGTTCCCAAAACACTAAAACTGTCCAGTTGTGCTGACATTGTATCAGGTTGCACAACAAATTCCTTTGATGACACAAGAATGTTGACAGGACAGCCTTTCTGAGTTCTTTAATGGTTCCCAGAACATTTAATTTGGTTGTTGGAACAGTGTGGCTTGTCCCATGTAGCTCACATGGTAGAGCATGGCAATTTCAACACCAGGGTTGTGGGTTCCATTCCAATGGGGGGACCAGTATGAAAATGTATGCACTCAGTACTGTAAGTTGCTCTGGATAAGAGTGTCTGCAAAGTGACTCAAATGTAAAATTACAGGAGATGGGTTCACAAAACACAAAATATGCTCAGTTGTGATTAGGTTGCACAGTACATTCCCTTAATGTTGTAAGAATTAAATGTCAGTTTTTATGATGTTCATATCGTATTTGTTTTAGGCTTAACATAATATTCCATTGTTCACACTATACATTTTACCTCGTCTTTGAATTGCTTAGAACATTGCAAGAACATTTAGAAAATGTTATATTTAATAACATTTTTGAAATGTTCTTGAAATGTTTTTACCACAACATTCCCAGCATGAAAATCCCCATTAAGTTGTTCTTCTGGCAATTCACATTTGAGGTCTGTATTGTAGGTGACAGAGACAACTAGCATTTTAATTTCATATGGTCAATCAGCACACAGAATATAGAAGTTATTCAAATGCTCCCATCCTCTTCATATGCTGTGTACTTGTAAAAATGTATTTTACGACGGTCTTTTCTCATCACGTGTTGAAAGTCTTATGAAATGTGATTTTGAAGTTTTCACAGAGAGTTAATTATCTGGCTTTTCATGTACATTCCCTTATGTCTACGCTTCTAAAGTGACTCAGGCTTTACTAATTCCTGTGAAGCGTATCAGTGAACTGTATTCTGTAATTAGTTACAAAACAATAGAAATGTGTGTTGCTGCTGTTTGTCTGATATCCAACAGTCCATGATCAGCTCTTTTGACCATGAGAGCATTTTGCAGAGAAAATGGGTTGAGGTATACTACAGTATTTAGGCTCAGAATGACATGTGGCTCATTGTTTACCTGGTCATCGATGACGTGGTCCATTGTTTACCTTGTTACCTGGCAATGCCTGTCAATCAAGGCAAGCTCATGAATGGATATAAGCTCCCAGTCCACTGAGCCCGTTCTTTCAGGCTTGTAATAGTCAATACTATAGTGGACAACATTATAAATACTATAGTGGACAACATTATAAATACTATAGTGGACAACATTGCTTTGTGTCAGCTGTGTGCTGGCAGTTCTCAGACTCAATGTTAGGGAACTTAGGGATGGAAGAACAACAACAGCCACCATGTCAGACTCACCAAACTCTGATATTTACATTTCTTTATGGTCAGCGCTTCCAAGATGCACTGATCCACTGTTGATGACGGTACAGCAGCCCGCATAACGCAGAAGACAGCAACGTGTCAGAGGATGTGCGGGGCCCTATGGGACTCCCGGTGACTGTCAGTTGTGACACAGCCTGGGATCAAACATGGGTCTGTACTGACGCCTCAAGCACTACAATGCAGTGTCTTAGGGCCTCCTGAGTGGTGCAGTGGTCTATCTTCATTTGTTTTTGAAACAAAGCCATTTGATGCACACGCAATGACAGTTTGAAGCAGCACCAGCAGTTTAAATGAGTTACAATTATAAGATGCAACCATTGGTGTAAAAAATGTCCGACATTATGTACAGTTGAAGTCGGAAGTCTACATACACCTTAGCCAAATACATTTAAACTAAGTTTTTCACAATTCTGTCTTAGGTCAGTTAGGATCACCACTTTATTTTAAGAATGTGTAATGTCAGAATAATAATAGAGAGAATTAATTATTTCAGTGTTTATTTCTTTCATCACATTCCCAGTGGATCAGAAGTTTACATACACTCAATTAGTATTTGGTAGCATTGCCTTTAAATTGTTTAACTTGGGTCAAACGCTTTGGGTAGCCTTCCATAAGCTTCCCACAATAGGTTGGGTGAATTTTGTCCCATTCCTCCTGACAGAGCTGGTGTAACTGAGTCAGGTTTGTAGGCCTCCTTTCTCGCACATGCTTTTTCAGTTCTGCCCACAAATTGTCTATAGGATTGAGGTCAGGGCTTTGTGATGGCCACTTCAATACCTTGACTTTGTTGTCCTTAAGACATTTTGCCACAACTTTGGAAGTATGCTTGGGGTCATTGTCCATTTGGAAGACCCATTTGCAAACAAGCTTTAACTTCCTGACTGATGTCTTGACATGTTGCTTCAATATATACACTTCATTTACCTACCTCATGATGCCATCTATTTTGTGAAGTGCACCAGTTCCTCCTGCAGCAAAGCACCCCCACAACATGATGCTGCCACCCCCGTGCCTCACGGTTGGGATGGGTGTTCTTCGGCTTGCAAGCCTCCCCCTTTTTCTTCCAAACATAACGATGATCATTATGGCCAAACAGTTCTATTTTTGTTTCATCAGACCAGAGGACATTTCTTAAAGTTCGATCTTTGTCCCCATGTGTAGTTGCAAACTGTAGTCTGGATTTTTTATGGTGGTTTTGGAGCAGTTAATTCTTCCTTGCTGAGCGGCCTTTCAGGTTATGTCAATATACAACTCGCCCTCCAGCATCTTCACAAGGTCCTTTGCTCTTGTTCTGGGATTGTTTCTCACTTTTCGCACGAAGGTGCGTTCTGTCTCCGAGAGATGGACGTGTCTCTTTCCTGAACGGTATGATGGCTATGTGGTCCCATGGTGTTTATACTTGCATACTATTGTTTGTATAGATGAACGTGGTACCTTCAGGCACTTGGAAATTGCTCCAAAGAATGAACCAGACTTGTGGAGGTCTACAATTTTGATTCTAGGCCTTGAAATACATCCACAGATACACCTCCAATTGACTCAAATTATGTCAATTAGCCTATCAAAAGCTTCTAAATCCATGATATCATTTTCTGGAATTTTACAAGCTGTTTAAAGGCACAGTTAACTTAGTGTATGTAAACTTCTGACCAAATGGAATTGTGGTACAGTGAGTTATAAGCAGTAACCTTGTGTTCAACTTTGTCAATGTATCAGCTAAAATAATTGTTCATACTTGGGTCAAACTATTTTGAACTGATTTCATACAAATATCATACAATTTGATGAAAAACATCAATCAATCAATCAAATGTATTTATAAAGCTATTTTTACATCAGCCAGTGTCACAAAGTGCTGTACAGAAACCCATACTAAAACCCCAAACTACAAGAGACCTAATGAAATGTTCTGGGAACCTTTAAAGAACAGATTAAATGTGTTATAGGAATGTTCTTGCAACATCAGGCAAATATTTTATGCAAACATACAACCTTTTGGGGAATGTTCTGAGGTGGTTGTTGCAGATGTTGTGTACAACATTTGAGTGAATGTGTCATGGTCGTCCTCCTTTTCATCTGAAGAGGAGAGGCGAGAAGGATCGGAGGACCAAAATGCGGCGTGGTATGTGTTCATCATTCATTTTAATAAAGAAAACACTGAACACTGGAACAACTATACAAAAACAATAAACTAAATAATAATCGTGAAGCTGATGCGAACTGTGCTGAAACAAGCAATCAACATAGACAATCAAACATAGACTGCCCACCCTAACTCACGCCCTGAACATACTAAATAATAAATACAAAACAAAGGAAAGGTCAGAACGTGACAGAATATTAGAACACTCCAATTATATTTCATCTAAAACATTTTTTGATAAATATATTGGATTTTATAAAAAATATTCTCTGAATGTTTTTTGGATGTTATCATCCAAATGTTACATTAAAGCCTAAATAGAGCGTAATGGGAATCTTAGGTAATGTTATTAGAATGTTCCCGGTTTGCTGGGCTCTGTGTTTTGAAGGAAACATTAACCAAGTGGCTATCGAAGGCAAGGGGCCTGCTGTCATTTCACATGACTCTTAATGACCCTTAAAAGGTCTCTGACTCTGTCAAGTGTATGGAGGAAAAGATGCCAAAAATAATGAATAGCGGTGCTAGCAATAAGGCAACCAATAAGATCCCTTTTAATGTTTCACATAGGCCTAAGTAGAACAACATGTTAGAGCATTGCGTTTCATGTGCTTTTTATTTTTTTCTCAAAAAGTAGCTTTGTCTGAAACATGAGCCAGTAATAAATCATGAGGCTCGTACCTTTAGTAGCGAATTCCCTCGTGATCAGCTGGTAAAACCCCATGGAGGATAAACAGTCCAAATACTCAACTGCCCCAATTTATTCATTGCACAAATGTTTGGACTATTCCAACTGCCAAAGTGCTCACTACAAACATACAGTCTAAGATAATACAAATTTAGTTTAGACTTTTTCATACAGCCACACTGGAGAGACTGAGAAACTCCTGACAGAATGGTGCATGCTTGTTTGGAAAGGCAATGAGTAGCCTCCTTAAAACAATTGTAGAACAATTTACGCATATCGCAATAATTATGGGTCAAAAAAAGAGAGTAAAGAAGCAGTTATTACGTTGAGTTGATTCATGCATAATAAGATACAGTTATCTTTGTCAGACCCTTTGTGTTAAACCTTTTCTGTGCCCAGTGCAGCAGAATGGGAGGAATCACAGTATGTCTGTTTCTCTGCAAATCAGCCATTTCCCTAAGTGTCGGAGAAAAAACAAGTGAATTCTTCAGCCCTTGACCCCACACCTGTTCAAGGCAGTAGACTTCATGGCAGGCTCAGAGCACAGGAAGTGGGCCATCAGGGCAGTTAGCATATTTTTGTGACAAAAGGAGGCCAGAGGGAGTTGAGAGCCTTAATAATACTTTGGATCGCTGGCATCTCTTGAAGTTTATAACCTGGCCCAGAAATGCAAATTAGCCTATTCTCTGAGGTTGAAAGGAATTGATTAACGGGCTGATCTTTCCCTCTGCCACCCAACTGTGAGAGGACCTTTTTCCGCTATAACCAACTTTGAGAGGAACTTTTTCCCCTATAACCAACTTTGAGAGGGCTTTTTTTTGCCATATACCCTACTGTTTTGCACTCCCTTCAACAAGAGTGAGTGCAAAACTGTTGTTACTTTTTGTCTGTTTTTAATATCAAAACAACGTGTACTAAATTACACAATACCCAGATGGCAAAATGCCATTAAGTTATGTTGTGCTAAATCTTCTGATGAAGTAAATGGCAAGTTTGTTGCAAGGCTCTGTTAACAACACCATAAGAGTACAGTTTGAAAGCAGAGCAATTATCAAATGCCTCCTTACAATGGTTAATAGGGAAATGAGTTGACCCTTGAATGTCTCTCAAGAAAGCATTATTACATTTTTATCCTCTGGGTCCAGTTAAAAATGTTCACTGATTGTTCAACATTCTAGTACTCTGTCCCCACTTGCTATTTCTCCTGCTCTACTTCCTTAGAAAACCATATTATACAAATGCTGCATATAAACAATTGACAGCTTAATTGCATTTGCTATAAATAAATAGATTGATCAAATCACTGTCTTAGCTTGCCTCAGGGACAGATGACAAGTGCTGTTTTAATTTTGAATGTGAGTGAGCCTATTGAAGCTGGTTAAATTACAGATACTAATTTGTTCCCTAGTGTACAAGTCCTCAACATTGACAGAAGCATCTCTAGCTACTTGATACCAAATTTCATCTCAAGCTACTTGATACCAAATTTCATCTCAAGCTACTTGAAATCACATCTTCTTTCCATTAACTTTCAACACTTAAAATGAAGGGACCAAGACAACATAGTGCTGATTTGAAGTCCTTGTTACACTGTTCTTTTAAACCTACAGTTTGATTGCATAGACCCAGGAAGTTTAGTCCCATTGGACCAATATTTATTTTAATAAACAACATTCCTCTTAATAGTTTTACATTTAAACTAAATCCAGCAACCTAGTGACACACGAAGAGAAGATTGTAAAAGGTGTTGGAAAGAACATGAATAGCTGTTGTTTTAGAAAATGTGACAATACACATTTGTACAATGACGAATGAGTGAGGGCAAGCATAGAGCAGAGCTGTGTCCTACCCTGAACAACATTCACACATTCTAAAGGTGCTTCCTTTCTTTCGTACTTTTCCATTTCCAGTATGAATCACCCAGTCCACCCATCCACATTTTCAATATTTGTAACAGTCAATCCAGAAACACATGTTGTGCTTAGGAGCATCTTCTATGTTCTTCTAGTAATGTGAAATAGTCGCTGGGTCATGTTCTGAATTTGAGAAAAACGACCTCCCCAATAATGACAAGGAATTTGTGAATTATGGAAATGTTCCATCGCAATCACTGCAGTTGGTTAGCCCATAAATCTGTATGCAATTGCTCTGTGTAAAGATCACATAGTATCCCACAGGACATGTCATCACTCTCTTTTGTGTAATAAAATGGCCTCAGTTTACCAGATAATAGTCTCCTTCCTCATTTCAGATCCAATTTATGAAAGTCGTTGTCTGGCAGAGATGAAACATGTCTGTTTTTTTGTTTTGTTTGAATGCTGCTTATGAAAAGTGAGAGACATAAATCCTGTGGTTATGTTTCACCATGGAGTAACTGAGTGTGCGCATGCAGGAAGCTTAATGAGCAATTGAAATTCAATTAAAATTCCAAGCTACAGTAATGACAGAGTAATGTGTCTTACAATGGGAGGAAAGAAGAGATTATTCAGGTCTTCAGGGGATTCCAATCAAATCTACAGTGTGACCCCACCTCTCCCGCCCCCATTTAAATGACCTCTCATCTGAAAGAGAACAATTCAGGAACCAAAAGATACTGATGTGATCTGACACAAAATGTTTGTGGCACAGAAAGTGTAGGCCTGTCTCCCACATGGATCTCCTATTTGTGCCAGACTGGGTTCAAATGCCTTCTGTTTAATTTTTCTGTATTTATAATTATTGTTATTATAATTATTATTTACTATTTATTTTGTATTGATTTTTATTTTATTTTATTTTTACTCTTCATGCGATGCACACTGCAGAGAACACTGGGGGAAGAGTTACCACTGCATTACACAATGAATTATTATGTTTGTTTGTGTCAATAAATCACATAAGGGATGGGTTGCCAATTGACGATTTGACCAGATGTTTTTTTTCATTCATTCATACAATTTCTTAAAATAAACATTAATTCGAAAGACTTTACAGTAAACAGAGTATAAATATTGAGTACTCGACTTTCTCTGAAGTTTGACACACTCTTCTTGTCATGTTAGGATTTGATCAGTAGTGCATTCCTACACAGAGAAGATACCTTCAGTATATCAGGTGCTGACCCCCTAGAGTATCCTATGATATTTCAATAGACCTCTTCTTCACTGTCTTGCATACCCTCAGCAGACCCACCTTTACTCTGTGACTCAGAATAAACTACTCTAAAGCTACATTTACACAAGAAGCCCAATTCTGACCTTTTGCCACTAATTGTTCGTTTGGCCAATTAGATCAGATAATTTGTCAATATTTGGGCAAAAGATCCGAATTGGGTTGCCTGTGTGAACACAGCCTAATTGTTTAGACTGGGACTATATTATTAGGAACAAATAAGCCATGATAAGTTAGTGTAGTTGTGTGTTGGAGGTGTCAGTGAGTGAAGCGATAGCAGGATAACAGGATTGACTGGGAGGGAGGTGTTTGCAGCCTGCAGTCGGTCTCCAGTGGTTCCCTTCTGTGGCAACACAGCAGGAAAACAAATGAGCTGCTCCCTTTCTGCTCATTCATCAGCGGGGAAGCTAGCGTTCCTCTCTCCCACGAGGCCTGCCCCCCCCTCCTGTCTGACAAACCCCCATCCTGTTTGGCTCTCCTCTTCTCATGGTGTAACCCCCATCTCCCACAAACCCCCTCTCACATCTAAGAAAAATAAATACTTATTTTTTGGGGAGGGTAAAATGAACAGTAGGAAGACATACAGGTATCTGCCAAAATAAATGAAACATTTGAGTAAATAAGGGATACAAAGTATGTTGAAACCACCAGGTGTGGTTCCTGAGTTAATTAAGCACCCATTCTGCCAGTCACATTCCGTTAAAGGTCCCCAAAGCACACACATCCCTGGGTCGCTTGTCTTTTCAGCTAGCGACTGGAATGAGCTGCAACAAACACTCAAACTGGACAGTTTATCTCAATCTCTTCATTCAAAGATTCAATCATGGACACTCTTACTGACAGTTGTGGCTGCTTTGCGTGATGTATTGTTGTTTCTACCTTCTTACCCTTGGTGCTGTTGTTTGCCCACTAATGTTTGTACCATGTTTTGTGCTGCTACCATGTTGTGTTGCTGCCATGTTGTGTTGCTACCATGTTGTTGTCATTTTGTGTTGCTACCATGTTGTTGTCATGTTGTGTTGCTACCATGCTGTGTTGTCATGTGCTGCTGCCTTGCTATGTTGTTGTCTCTCTTTATGTAGTGTTGTCTCTCTTGTCGTGATGTGTTTTTCCTATATATACACTACCGTTCAAAAGTTTGGGGTCACTTAGAAATGTCCTTGTTTTTGAAAGAAAAGCACATTTGTCCATTAAAATAACATCAAATTGATCAGAAAAACAGTGTAAACTTTGTTAATGTTGAAATGACTATTGTAGCTGGAAACGGCTGATTTTTAATGGAATATCTACATAGGAGTACAGAGGCCTATTATCAGCAACCATACCCCTGTGTTACAATGGAAGGTTGTGTTAGCTAATCCTGTAACGACGTTCTTCGTTTGTCGCAAGAAAGTCGGACCGAAATGCAACGTGTTGGTTACTCATGTTTTTTAATGAAACAAATAACGATTACAAGAAAATACAAAACAACAAAATGGAACGTGAAACCTATTACAGCCTATCTGGTGAACACTACACAGAGACAGGAACAATCACCCACGAAATACAAAGTGAAACCCAGGCTACCTAAATACGGTTCCCAATCAGAGACAACGAGAATCCCCTGACTCTGATTGAGAACCGCCTCAGGCAGCCAAACCTATGCAACACCCCTACTCAGCCGCAATCCCAATAACTAAAAAACCCCACTACGAAATAGAACAACATAAACCCATGTCACACCCTGGCCTGACCAACTAATTAACGAAAACACAAAATACTAAGACCAAGGCATGACAGAACCTCCCCCCTAAGGTGCGGACTCCCGAACGCACCTCAAAACCATAGGGAGGGTCCGGGTGGGCGTCTGTCCATGGTGGCGGTTCCGGCTCGGGACGTGGACCCCACTCCATAAATGTCATAGTTCCTCCCCTTGGCGTCCTGGGATGATCCACCCTCGCCGCCGACCATGGCCTAATAGTCCTCACCCAGAACCCCACTGAACTGAGGAGCCGCTCGTGACTGAGGGGCAGCTCGGGACTGAGGCAGCTCGGGACTGAGGGGAAGCTTGGGACTGAGGGGCAGCTCGGGACTGAGGGGCAGCTCGGGACTGAGGGGCAGCTCGGGACTGAGGGGCAGCTCGGGACTGAGGGGCAGCCCAGTACTGAGAGAAAGCCCAGCACTGAGAGGAAGCCCAGTACTGAGAGGAAGCCCAGTACTGAGAGGAAGCCCAGTACTGCGATGAAGCCCAGCCAGGCAGTTGAATCCGGCAGATCCTGGCTGACTGGCGGATCTGGAAGAGTCTGGTTGACTAGCGGATCTGGAAGAGTCTGGTTGACTAGCAGATCTGGAAGAGTCTGGTTGACTGGCAGATCTGGAAGAGTCTGGCTGACTGGCAGATCTGGAAGAGTCTGGCTGACTGGCAAATCTGGAAGAGTCTGGCTGACTGGCAGATCCGGAAGAGTCTGGCTGACTGGCAGATCCGGAAGAGTCTGGCTGACTGGCAGATCCGGAAGAGTCTGGCTGACTGGCGGATCTGGAAGAGTCTGGCTGACTGGCGGATCTGGAAGGGTCTGGCTGACTGGCGGATCTGGAAGAGTCTGGCTGACTGGCGGATCTGGAAGAGTCTGGCTGACTGGCGGATTTGGAAGAGTCTGGCTGACTGGCGGATCTGGAAGAGTCTGGTTGACTGGCGGATCTGGAAGAGTCTGGTTGACTGGCGGATCTGGAAGAGTCTGGCTGACTGGCGGATCTGGAAGAGTCTGGCTGACTGGCAGATCTGGAAGAGTCTGGCTGACTGGCAGATCTGGAAGAGTCTGGCTGACTGGCGGATCTGGAAGAGTCTGGCTGACTGGCGGATTTGGAAGAGTCTGGCTGACTGGCGGATCTGGAAGAGTCTGGTTGACTGGCGGATCTGGAAGAGTCTGGTTGACTGGCGGATCTGGAAGAGTCTGGCTGACTGGCAGATCTGGAAGAGTCTGGCTGACTGGCAGATCTGGAAGAGTCTGGCTGACTGGCAGATCTGGAAGAGTCTGGCTGACTGGCAGATCTGGAAGAGTCTGGCAGACTGACGGCTCTGGCTGCTTCATGCTGACTGGCAGCTCTGGCTGCTCCATGCAGACTGGCAGCTCCTTGCAGACTGTCAGCTCCTTGCAGACTGGCAGCTCTAGCTGCTCCATGCAGACTAGCTGCTCCATGCAGACTGGCAGCTCTGGCTGCTCCATGCAGACTGGCAGCTTTAGCTGCTCCATGCAGACTGGCAGCTCTGGCTGCTCCATGCAGAATGGCAGCTCTAGCTGCTCCATGCAGACTGGCAGCTCCTTGCAGACTGGCAGCTCCTTGCAGACTGGCAGCTCTAGCTGCTCCATGCAGACTAGCTGCTCCATGCAGACTGGCAGCTCTGGCTGCTCCATGCAGACTGGCAGCTCTAGCTGCTCCATGCAGACTGGCAGCTCTGGCTGCTCCATGCAGAATGGCAGCTCTAGCTGCTCCATGCAGACTGGCAGCTCTAGCTGCTCCATGCAGACTGGCAGCTCTGGCTGCTCCATGCAGACTGGCAGCTCAGGCTTCTCCGAACAGGCAGGAGGCTCCGGCAGCGCTGTAGAGGAGGAAGGCTCTAGAAACGCTGAACAGGCGGGAGACTCCGACAGCGCAGGAGAGGGAGAAAGCGCTGGCTGCGCTGAACAGGCGAGGCGCACTGATGGCCTGGTGCGTGGTACTGGAACTGGTGGTACTGGATCGAGGACACGCACAGGAAGCCTGGTGCGAGGAGCTGCCACCGGAGGACTGGTGTGTGAAGGTGGCACAGGATGGACTGGACCGTGAAGGTGTACTGGAGAGCCTGAGAGCAGGACTGGCACAGGACGTGCAAGGCTAGGTAGGTACACAGGAGGCCTAGTACCTGAGGCTGGCACATTTTTCACCAGCCGACTAACACGCACCTCAGGACTAGTATGGAGCGCTGACCCAGGTGCCATTAAATCCCCGAGACGCTCCGTCGGACGAATCTTGTACTTAAAGCACCAAACTAGCAACTCCCTCATTACTCTCTCCTCCAATTTCTCCATTAACTCCTTTACAGTCTCTGCTTCGCTCACCTCCAACACCGGTTGTGGTCTCCTCCTTGGCTCCTCATGATAAACAGGGAGAGTTGGCTCAGGTATGTCTCCTGATTCAGCCACTCTCCCTCTGAGCCCCCCCCCAAGAAATTTTTGGGGCTGATTTTCGGGTTTCGCTCTGCGCCGCCGTGTCTTTCTTTTCGACTCCATTCTCCTATAGCCCTCTTCGCAACTGCTCCAGCGAATCCCAGGCGGGCTCCGGCATTCTCTCTGGGTCGGCCGCCCACCTGTCTATTTCTTCCCACGTTGTATACTCCAAGCCTCTGCTGTCCATAACGTCCTCCCTTCGCTGCTCCAGCTGCCTGTTAACACGCTGCTCGGTCCGTGTGTGTTGGGTGATTCTGTAACGACGTTCTTCGTTTGTCGCAAGAAAGTCGGACCGAAATGCAGCGTGTTGGTTACTCATGTTTTTTAATGAAACAAATAACGATTACAAGAAAATACAAAACAACAAAACGGAACGTGAAACCTATTACAGCCTATCTGGTGAACACTACACAGAGACAGGAGCAATCACCCACGAAATACAAAGTGAAACCCAGGCTACTTAAATACGGTTCCCAATCAGAGACAACGAGAATCACCTGACTCTGATTGAGAACCGCCTCAGGCAGCCAAACCTATGCAACACCCCTACTCTGCCGCAATCCCAATAACTAAAAAAACCCCACTACGAAATACAACAACATAAACCCATGTCACACCCTGGCCTGACCAACTAATTAACGAAAACACAAAATACTAAGACCAAGGCGTGACAAATCCAAGTTTATCATTTTAAAAGGCTAATTGATCATTAGAAAACCCTATTGCAATTATGTTAGTACAGCTGAAAACTGTTGTTCTGATTTAAAGAAGCAATAAAACTGGCATTCTTTAGACTAGTTGACTATCTGGAGCATCAGCATTTGTGGTTTTCATTACATGCTCAAAATGGCCAGAAACGAGACCTTTCTCCTGAAACTCGTCAGTCTACTCTTGTTCTGATAAATCAAGGCCATTCCATGTTAGATATTGCCAAGAAACTAAAGATCTTGTACAACGCGGCGTACTACTCCCTTCACAGAACAACACAAACTGGCACTAACCAGAATAGAAAGAGTGGGAGGCTCCGGTGCATAACTGAGCAAGAGGACAAGTACATTAGAGTGTCTAGTTTGAGAAACAGATGCCTCACAAGTCCTCAACTGGCAGCTTCATTAAATAGTACCTGCAAAACACCAGTCTCAACGTCAACAGTGAAGAGGCGACTCTTCTAGGTACACCGCGTTGTACAAGATTTGTAGTTTCTTGGCAATATCTCACATGGAATGGCTCAGTTGTGCACCGGGGCCTCCCACTCCTCTTTATATTCTGGTTAGAGCCAGTTTCTGCTGTTAAATAAAGATTTAATAAAAATAAATAAAATAAAAATGTTTACATCACGCTTAGGGTTGTGTAGAAAAAGCCCAGTTGCCCATTATTTTGGTTTCCATGGGTAGAAGAAGAGATATCAGTGACTTTGAAAAAGGAGTCTCAAAGGACCATAGGGTGTTTAAAGTGTGGGTGTGTGTTTGTGTGTGTGTCAGTCACCAGATCTCCACTCAATTGAACACTTATGGGAGATTCTGCAGTGGCGCCTGAGTCAGTGTTTCCCACCACCATCAACAAAACACCAAATTATGGAATTTCTCGTGGAATAATGGTGTTCACATCCCTCCAATAGAGTTCCAGACACTTGTAGAATCTATTCCAAGGCGCATGAAGCTGTTATTGCTGTTCGTGGTGGCTCAATGCCCCGTTAAGACACGTTATGTAATGTTGGCAGTTACCTGTCGTTTTAAGCTCTGAAAGTACAACCTCTGAGGTTGCAGCCAATCTACACCAGAGAGTGAATAACAAGGACTCTGGCTTGAGGTGATTGGAGTCTGTGGTGTTATTATTACTGATTTCTGTATGTATCACTTTATGGTGTAAATGGATGGGCACTGAGAATCTGATTTAAAAATAGGAATGTAACCTGCAGGAAGAATCATCCGCAGCATGTTTCAAAATCATCTCCTCTCAACAATCATCACATTGCTGACCTAGTCTTACTGCCTTCACGGCAAGGTACATTTTCTGCTCACTCAATTTGATGATTAAAAATGTACTCCTTTGTGGAGTTTGATTTGTGAATGATTGTCTTCTGATACGCATCTCTCCTTGTCCCTCAACACAGAACTTAGAGGCTATGTTTGGATCTGTTTAAGATCAATAATACAATTTTCACGAGAGCGTGGCAACCTGTCTCCTAAGTAGGGGTGCCTTTAGGACATTTTGACTGTATATCATTAGAGGTAAGAATCAATATGAAACAACGGTGTCATCAGTGTTGTTGGTCTTCCAAGTTGTTTACCTTCAAAAAATATCTTGAAATAATGCAGAACTGTGTTTTGTTTATTACTCCGTTTCTCGTTTCTAGTGTTAATTTGTTCAGGATGGTTACAGAGTAAGATCAAGACCATGAACCTGGGGTGTATTTACACTTGAACTGAAACTGTGGGGAATGTAATCAAAATAACTTTTCCAACAAATTCTATTCCCCAACTGGCACAAATAGAGGTATGTTGGGTGCACACCTGTCAAAAAGTTGTGCAAAAAAAGGTGTCTCTCTATTCTGTGTAAGTGATGCTCCATTTGACCATTCAATTCTCAGGAAAATGTGAGTGAGTCTGACACCATGAACTATGACCTCGAAGTGAGTTTTACACCATGAACTCAGAATAGAGACAAAGAAAGTATGCGGTACAATGAAGAAGTTAGAGCTGGAAACTTTGAAACATTTACGCCATGTTATTGCACCTACAACAGGACAAAGCGGAGTATGTGAACTACATCAAATTGTGTTTACCTTAAAACTCTTCCAGCTCATGTATTTGTTTTAAACAATTCTTTGTAGTGACAGGAGTGACTGTGCATGTTGTGAAGTCACTGTAATTTTCCAAACCTTACATTTTCTTTTCTGAATATCACAACTGACAAACATCCAAGGGATATATCTACAATGACCTTAAAACCAAGCCTGTGAAAGTGTATTCAATATTGTATTGAGCTTCAAGGGGAGACAATAAAGACTCTACTTGTTATTCACTAGGAATACCTGTACTGCACCAGTAGTGTTTCTGAGCGTTTCGGAGTTTCAGGGTCTCATTTTATTTGCAGGCTAAACTAAAGAGTCTCATTTATCAACCGTCGGTACATTTCTTACTAAATTCTGGCTTACAGCGGATTGCGAAAGTATTCACCCCCTTGGCATTTTTCCTATTCTGTTGCCTTACAACCTGGAATTAAAATATGTATTTTGGGGGGCTTTGTATCATATGATTTACACAACATGCCTACCACTTTGAAGATACAAATATGTTTATTGTGAAACAAACAAGAAATAAGACAAAAAAACAGAAAACTTCAGCGTGCATAACTATTCACCTCCCCCAAAGTCAATACTTGGTAGAGCCATCTTTTGCAGCAATTACAGCTGCAAGTTTCTTGTGGTATATCTCCATAGGCTTGGCACATCTATCCACTTGGATTTTTGAAATCTCTTCAAGTCAAACTGCTCCAGCTCCTTCAAGTTGGATGAGTTCCGCTGGTATACTGCAATCTTTCAGACATACCACAGATTCTCAATTGGATTGTGGTCTGAGCTTTGACCAGGCCATTTCAAGACATTTAAATGTTTCCCCTTAAACCACTCAAGTGTTGCTTTAGCAGTATGCTTAGGGTCATTGTCCTGCTGGAAGGTGAACCTCTGTCAAATCTCTTGAGGACTGAAACAGGTTTCCCTCAAGAATTTCACTGTATTTAGCACCATCCATCATTCCTTCTATTCTGATCAGTTTCCCAGTCCTTGCCGATGAAAAACATCCCCACAGCATGATGCTGCCACCACCATGCTTCACTGTGGGGATGGTGTTCTCAGGGTGATGTGAGGTGTTGGGTTTGTGCCAGACATAGCGTTTTCCTTGATGGCCAAAAAGCTCCATTTTAGTCTCATATGACCAGAGTACCTTCTTCCATATGTTTGGGGAGTCTCCCACATGCCTTTTGGCAAACACCAAACATGTTTGCTTATTTTTTTCTTTAAGCAGTGGATTTTTCTAGCCATTCTTCTGTAAATCCCAGCTCTGTGGAGTATACGGCTTGAAGTGGTCCTATGGACAAATACTCCCATCTCTGCTCAATTTTAGTCTCATATGTGATAATGTGATTATGATTTAGGCTTATATAGTACAACCAAGTGAAGTTGTGTGTACACATGGTTTGAGATTTGTGTGGATATGCACACACTTTCCCATTAAGTCCAAAATGGATAAATGCCAACATTTGCGTGAAAACTGGCAAATGCAAGGTTTAGAGTACTTTCTGTGTGAACACAACTTGATAAATGAGGCTCCTGGTATGTAATGTTAGTCACAGCAGCACACCAACAATGAAATACAGACACTCCACTCTACAGTCAATTTGTCATGCAGTGTTGTCATACAGTATTGTTGAACTGTTCATTGGTGGCTGTCATCAGGTGAATATCATGTTCCATGGTCAGCCACTTACTCCAGCTTGGTTGGCTACAGTTGCTATCCACTGGAGCACTGCGATGGGCTCATCAGCAAGTCAATTAAATGCTCAAATGTCAGGCATAGGTGTATAGGTGGCAGGAAAGACAGGCGCAGGAGAGTCAAACAGAGTGTAAAATGGAGTCTTTTAATAAAGTCCACGTAACATGCTCCATAACACTAAAAGGCACCTATACAACATAAAACTACACTGACAATAAAACAATCTCTGACAAAGACATGAGGGGAAACAGAGGGTTAAATACACAACAGGTAATGAATGGGATTGAAAACAGGTGTGTGGGAAGACAAGACAAAACCAACGGAAAATGAAAAATGGATCAATGATGGCTAGAAGACCGGTGACGTCGAACACCGAGCACCACCCGAACAGGGAGAGGCAACGACTTCGGCAGAAGTCGTGACATCAAAATTCTGTGGCGGGGCTTGACATTGAGTCAATTGGACCATTGAGCCGTTTCAAAATATATTGTATGGCACTGCATATCATCTGAAAAATTCCAAACTCTACTAACATCGCATTAGCATGTCTGTGAATTAGTGTAATAACAGTGATATAAAGACAGGGTTGGTGTGGATCTGAGTAGGCCCCATGAGTGCATTGAGGATGATTACTTTGACATTATTCAATGGAATGGAAATTGGGTGACCAGACCTATTTACTGCTCTCAATTGTGTATTTATTGGAATGATTGCAAAAACATCATGTACCGTATGCTCTCATCAGCATTTTAACCTTGTATTGGTTCTCACGTATGTCACCTAAAATAAATACATTCATTTACATGTTGCTGGGTCAATTAAACCACTAGGATATGTGCTTAATCTCTACGAGAGAGTAATGTATGTTTTTGTTGTTTTCAAAATGAAATAACAGTGGCATTTAGCATCAAAGTCATTCTTCCTGGGACAGAAATAGCCTGGGCTGTGTGAAAACCCTGCTGGGTGTAAAATTGGATGTGGACTTCCTGGGGCTGTATGTAAACTTGTCATTATTCTGTCTGGTTTAACTTCATTAACCTGGCAGACACGTGCAACTATTGCACATCTGATGAACTCCATTCCCTAACTCACTACTCTTTCTGTAAACTCCACCTGCAGACGCGCTGTCACTTCACATTATAGGGAGAGACACGTCACAACTTCTAAAAAGGATATTAAAAGCAGCGTCGACGAAATGACTAAATGTCTCTTAAACAACCACCCCCACCACCACCACCACTATCACCACCATCACTACCACTACCACTACACCTACCACCAGCACCAGCACCACCACCATCACTACTACCTCCACCACCACCACTACTACCTCCACCATCACCATCACCCCCACCACCACTACTACCACTACCACCACCACTACTACCTCTACCACCACCACCACTACTATCTCCACCATCACCACCAGTACTACCACTATCACCACCACTACTACCTCTACCATCACCGCCACTACTACCACCACCACTACTACCACCACCACTACTACCTCTACCATCACCACCACTACTATCTCCACCATCACCATTACTACCTGTACCATCACCGCCACTAGTACCACCACCACTACTACCTCTACCATCATCACCACTACTATCTCCACCATTACCATCACCACCACCACCACCATCATCACCACCACTACTACCACTACCACTTCATCCACCACTACCACGACCATCACCACCATCGTCACCACCACTACTACCACTACCACTTCCTCTACCACTACCATCACCACCACCATTACTACCTCTACCACCACCACCACCACCACTACCATCACCACCACTACTACCTCCACCAATAATATTACCACCACCATCACCACCACTACAACGACCATCACCACCACTACCACCACCACTTCCACCATCACCACTACTACCTCCACCAATAATATTACCACCACCACCACCACCACTACTACTACTACCTCCAACCCTACCACCATCACTACCACCACCACCACTACTGCTACTACCACTATCACTACCACCACCACCACTACTACTACTACCACTATCACTACCACCACCACCACTACCACTACTACCTCCAACCCTACCACCATCACTACCACAACCACCACTACTACCACCACCATCACTACCACCACCACCACCACCACTACTACTACTACAACCTCCAACCCTACCACCATCACTACCACCACCACCACTACTACCACCACCACCACCACCACACTGTGCTCACTTTGGTAAACATGTTAATTTGCTCAAACACCAGCTGCATCATCATGCAGAAGTTGATGTTTTCAATCATAATCTCTTTATTAGCACTTTACATCACAGTACAGAATAAAGGGTAATGACATGGTAATAAAGTAGAAACTAGATGAAGCGTACTGTCATAATCTTTGTACTGTAGATAGACTTACCATAGTTGGAGAAGGAAACAGTGACCTTCATTGTGCTATTGAAATCTATTTTTGCCAAAAGTGAGATTTGAGTACATTTGTTTCCCCAGAGAATTTTCCCTAGAAAGGGGGAGAGAAATAGCTTAGACTTCCACAAGGAATTTCTCATCACTTTGGTCCGTGGCTCAGTCATTCCCATTAGAAAGAAAGTTGGGCATGTAATTCATTTTAATCAGAATATTAAGTGACAAAAACAGATCATAATAGCAATGGAGGAGGCATCAGTGGGTCGTGGCCCCGTCTGCTCGGTGTTCTCATCCACGTGGTGTGACACATGTATAGATAGATTAATCATCTCTTCTGTGATGATGTGTTAGCTATAAACTCCATCTCCACTTTACTGCCTAAGATGTCTTCTCTGGAACACAGCTGAGAGAGGAAGGCCATTGTGGGAGGAGGAGGGAGTTCCATTAATCTGGGAAATCAGTCTATCCCCTTCTTGTGGCAGATAAGTGGATCCTGTCACACATATTAAAAACAAGTCCACATCAGAGTGTGACACATCAAAGAGGAAAACGGGAACCAAAACCCCTTGTTAATAGAGTGAATTGCGTGAGTAGGGAGTCCTTGGAGGACATAATGGCACTGACAATCAACCAGCTGAGAGAAGAGTACTCCTCTTTTTTCTTTAGCATGTGTGTGTGTGAGTGTGTGAGTGTGTGAGTGTGTGTGTGTGTGTGTGTGTGTGTGTGTGTGTGTGTGTGTGTGTGTGTGTGTGTGTGTGTGTGTGTGTGTGTGTGTGTGTGTGTGTGTGTGTGTGTGTGTGTGTGCCCATCAAGACAGAACACCTGAGCTAGGTTATAGACTTCCATGCTGCTGCTGCCAAAGAGTTGGAAGGCGCCCTGAGTGGATGGGAGATAAGCGCCAGGACGATGTGGGGGAGCCACAGTTCACAGTAATCCCTCTGGCCTCTGACATTGATAGATTAAAAAACATACTTCCTGGTTCTGTGTTGACTGTGTCGCGACTCGTCGCTCTAAGTGAATACATCAAGATAAGCGTTGCCAAGCTGAAAGGCTCTGGAAAAATCTATCTCATTGGAGAAATGTGTTCCACTCCAATGTACTGGACATAAAACATTAAGTCTCAAAAGTGCACATTTCACAAAGTAAACAGCAAAGGAAATGGTTTTCACATCTTTCTGTACTGCCAGTGACAAGCATAGCTATCTTCAGTTCTAAGGATAAGAAATAATTTCCAGAAGAATTTCACAGCTCCAGTTGGAAAACATATTGATTTTCTTCTTGAAATGTGGTCACTTTTTTTGGGGGGGGTGGGGGGGATCAACACTGGTCTCATCCTCACACTTCCTCATTTTCTACAAACAAGAAAGGGGTGACGCACAAGTGGTCTAACGTCGTCCGGGTTAGGGAGGGTTTGGCCGGTAGGGAAATCCTTGTCTCATCGTGCACCAGCGACTCCTGTGGCGGGCCGGTGCAGTGCGCGCTAACCATGGTTGCCAGGTGCACGGTGTTTCCTCCGACACATTGGTGCGGCTGGCTTCCGGGTTGGATGGCGCTGTGTTAAGAAGCAGTGCGGCTTGGTTGGGTTGTGTATCGGAGGACGCGTGACTTTCAACCTTCGTCTCTCCCGAAATGTGGATACCACGAAATTGGGGAGAAAAAGAGGTATTTAAAAAAATTAAAAATAAAAAACTTTCTTGCTACAACCAGAAACCCTTTAATTTCCTTATGGCCATCTGTATCAGCGTAATAGTGGTGTGCGTTGATCAGTCCTTGTGCGGGAAAGTTCTCTATCTGGGAAAAGTGCATTAGTGGTATGTAGTTACTGGGAAACACTTTATTTGGAAAGTCCATCTGTAGATGCACTACAGACAATCTACATACTATCGGTAACATTTAAACTATCTACTAACCCTAACCCTAGCACTAACCACAACCCTTATCCTTATCCTAACTCTAACCTTTACCCTAACCATAACCCTTATCCTAAACCTAAACTTAACCCTAACCATAGCTCTAACTCTAACCTTTACCCTAACCCTTATCCTAAACCTAACCTTTACCCTAACCCTTATTCTAAACCTTACCCTAACTGTAACCTTAGCTAGCAGTTGCTTATGGACAAATAGTTTTTTGGAAGTTTGACCATCTGTAGAGAATCTACTATCCAAATGAAGTGTGACCTTGATTTCCTATTAAGCTTTGATGTTTCATGAAAATAAACCATGCAGGGATGACTTTAGCTATTTATAGCCAATAAAACCACTCATTCCAAGGCGCAGAAAACTCAGAGACATGTTGACAACTCCATGTGAGTCAAGTGTTCTCTGTTTAGTTATCAATAACTTGTACATATTTAATCCCATATAGCACATGATATTGTGAAAAAAAGCAGCCAGATCCAAGCTTACATTTAGAGTCACTGGGCCTGATTTCTAGTGTGAAGGGATTTTACAAACAGCATTTATTTTGCTTTGATGTGTTTCTGTCACGCCTGCTCCTTCACTTCCCCTGGCGCTCGAGGGCGACAGGCTGTCCTGCATTACACACTCCTGCCACCATCATCTACGCACACCTGCCTTCCCTCGTCACGTTCTTCAGCGATATTGGACTCACCTGGACTCAATCACCTGTTTATTACCTCCCCTATATTTGTCAGTTCCCCAGCTCTGTTCCCTGCTGCTGCATTGTTTGTCATATGTCTGTGTTACCCATGTGCTGGCGCTGTTCCTGTCTTGTAACGAGGCTATATACAGGGGATACCAGTACTGAATCAGTGTGCGGGGCTACAGGTTACAGGTAATTTGTACATATAGTGACTTTTATCGTGTTTATCTTTACCTTTTCTGTACAGAAAGTTTCTGCTATTATCACACATGACCTCCAAGCACTTTTGGACATCAGATCGACAGTTACTAACCTCAATGTCCACTTCAAATACGACTCCAACTTCTGACTAAGATGTTCCACTGTTCATACCGGACCATATTCCTATGTTCCATGAGCTACCAAAATGCCACATGCTTAGACACAGGAGACGAGGTGGAGTCCTGGCTAAGAGACGAAGAGAAAATCGAATGGTGCTCCCCTCTGTTCTATTGGCAAATGTCCAGACACTTGAGAATAAGATGGATGTGCTTCGTTCGAGAGTCTTCTATCAGAGAGACTTGAAAAGCTGCCATATTGGCTAGATAATGTTACTGGCTAGATAATGTTGCCATGCACGTAGTACTCTGTGGATTCTCAATGCAGCGGCATGTACACCGGCTTTGGAGAAGTCGGAAGGATGTGGAGCGTATTTTTTCATCAGTAACAACTGGTGTGCTACTTCAAGTGTGAAGGAAATCTCAAGCTTTTGTTCACCTGATATAGAATACATCATGGTAAACTTCACACCCTTTTATCTACCAAGAGAGTAATTAATTATCATGGCTGTCTACATCCCTCACCAAACCAACACCATTCTGGCTGTCAACGAACTGTAAGGGGCCATAACCTGGGGAGATTTAAAACTCTCCTACATCACTTCCTGCACCACTAGGGACTCGAAAACTCTAGACTAGACCACTTTTATTCTACCTACAGAAATGCATACAAGGCCCTCCCTCATCCTCCCTTCGGCAAATCTGACCATGACTCCATTCTTCTAATTCTTGTTTACAAACAAAAGCTCAAACAGGAAGTACCTGTGATGCGCTCAATACAGAAGTGGTTTTATTTTCATAATTTAACCTTTATTTAACTGAATGAAGCAGATGTGAGGCTGTTTTGCTAGTACATGCTGGTATATAGCATACTAGAGCTACCACTTACAAAGAATGGGTCACGGACATGGACGCATACAAGAAAGCCTGCTACGACCTCCGACAAGACATCAAACATGAAAAAGGACAACATAGGAGTAAGGTGGAATCCTACTACACCGACTTTGACACTTGTCGTTTGTGGCAGGACTTGCAGACGATAACAGACTACAAAGGGAAAACCAGCTATGAGTTGCCCAGCGATGCAGAACTCCAAACGAGCTAAATGCCTTTCATGCTCACTTCGAGGAATATAACACTGTGCCTTGCGTGAAAGCCCCTGTTTTTCCAGGTGACTGTGTGATCTCACTCTCCATGGCCGATGTGAGTAAAAAGTTTAAACAAACATTTTCAATCTGTATTTGTCCCAGTCTGTAATACCAAAATTTTTCAAGATGTTCAGCATTGTCCCTGTTCTGAAAAGCTTCAAGGTAAGCTGCCTATTAACTATTAACTATGACTATTAACCTGTAGCGCATCTGGAATTACAAAGTGCTTTCAAAGGATGGTCAAGACACACATCAACACCTTCATATCAGACACCCTAAATCCACTCCAATTCACATACCGCCCCAACAGATCCACAGATGATGCAATCTCAATTGCACTTCACACTGCCCTTTCTCACCTGGACAAGGGGGTAAACAAACTATGTGAGAATTTTGTTCATAGACTACAACTCAGCGTTTAACACCGTAGTCCCCTCCAAACTCATCACCAAGCCAGGGACCCGGGGACTGAACCCCTCTCTCTGCAACTGGATCCTGGACTTCCTGACGGGCCAGCCCCAGGTGGTGAGGGTAGACAACAACACCGTAACGCTGACCCTCAAACCGGGGGCCCCGCAGGGGTGTGTGCTTAGTCCCTTCCTGTACTCCCTGTTCACTCCACGACTGTATGGCCACACAGGACTCCAACGCCATCATCATGTGTGCTGATGACACAATGGATTGATGATGAGCTGAGTAATGTAATGATTCAACAATATATAATGCCCCAAAACTTCCAGATAAATCTGGCACTCTGTTTGATAAGCAAAGCTATTGTAAATGTGACCAAGCTCAACAAAGGAAAGAAGAAGGGATTCTATAAACAATATTTTGCATCTGCAAAGTGGTAGACATGTTGTGTAAATCAATTTTAATTCCAGGTTGTAAGGCAACAAAATAGGAAAAATGCCAAGGGGGTGAATACTTTCGCAAGCCACTGTACCCTTATAAAATATTAGGCAATGCATGTTTGAATTTCATAAAGTAGAAAGGGACGAGATAGAGTGTTACGGTTTTCTATGTGCAAAGGAGAGTCGGACCAAAATGCGGCGTGTAGATTGCGATCCATGTTTAATAAGTTTAATAAGTGGCAGGTTGGCCTAGTGGTAGGAGTGTTGGACTAGTAACCGGAAGGTTGCAAGTTCATATCCCCAAGTTGACAAGGTACAAATTTGTCATTCTGCCCCTGAACAGGCAGGTAAACCCACTGTTCCTAGGCCATCATTGAAAATAAGAATTTGTTCTTAACTGACTTGCCTGGTAAAATAAAGAGTGTCAATAAAGATACCCAACAATCTGCACTGACTCTATCTTGCACACTAACATGACTAAATTACACACACTTTTACACTCAATATACCCTGCCTTCATGTACATATGTACCTTAAATACCTTATTGTTATCTATCCTGATGCCTAGGATTGCGATCCATGTTTAATAAACAAAAGTAAACACGAATCGAAATACAAAACAGCCTATAATGGTGTAAACTAACACCGAACAGGAACAAAAGGACAATAAGGACAATCACCCACGAAACACTCAAAGAATATGGCTGCCTAAATATGGTTCCCAATCAGAGACAAACAATCAACACCTGCCTCTGATTGAGAACCACTTCAGACAGCCATAGATTCACCTAGAACACCCCACTAAGCTACAATCCCAATACCTGTGAAAAAACCCAAGACAAAACACACCACATACAAAAACCCATGTCACACCCTGGCCTGACTAAATAGATAAAGAAAAACACAAAATACTAAGAGCAGGGTGTGACATCGAGAGGATGCTGCTGTCTTTCAGATGATAAGTCACCTGGTGCAATAATTACATTTAACATTTACATTTAAGTCATTTAGCAGACGCTCTTATCCAGAGCGACTTACAAATTGGTGAATTCACCTTCTGACATCAGTGGAACAGCCACTTTACAATAGTGCATCTAAATCATTTAAGGGGGTGAGAAGGATTGCTTTATCCTATCCTAGGTATTCCTTGAAGAGGTGGGGTTTCAGGTGTCTCCGGAAGGTGGTGATTGACTCCGCTGTCCTGGCGTCGTGAGGGAGTTTGTTCCACCATTGGGGGCCAGAGCAGCGAACAGTTTTGACTGGGCTGAGCGGGAACTGTACTTCCTCAGTGGTAGGGAGGCGAGCAGGCCAGAGGTGGATGAACAATCTTGAGGCCAAATTGCTTGGAGTTACAGCTAACCAAATATCTACCCAAATCTCTCATATTTTTTATAAGTGCTTGATGTATGGGGTGTGCCTAGAAGTCTGGAAAGAGTTCTGCATTCACTGTTTGTCCTATAAGCTTGCTGCCTTTGTCAAGTAAATTGTATCTCTAAAGTTCTATTTTTGTTTAATCTGACCAGAAGACATTTCTCCAAAAATGTTCGATCTTAGTTGCAAACCATAGTCTGGCATTTTTATGATGGTTTTGGAGCAGTGGCTTCTTCCTTGTTGAGCAGCATTTCATGTTATGTCGATATAGGACTCATTTTACTTAGGATTTTATTTTGACCAGTTTCCTCCAGTATCTTCACAAGGTCCTGGGATTGATTTGCACTTTTTGCACCAAAGTACGTTCATCTCTAGGAGACAGAACCCGTCTCCTTCCTGAGCAGTATGGCGGCTGCGTGGTCCCATGGTGTTTATACTTGCGTACTGTTGTTTGTACAGATGAACGTGGTACCTTCAGATGTTTGATATTGCTCCCAAGGATGAACCAGACTTGTGGAGGTGTACAAATGTTTCTCTGAGGACATGGCTGATTTCTTTGGATTTTCTCATGATGTCAAGCAAAGAGGCACTGAGTTTGAAGGTAGGCCTTGAAATACATCCACAGGTACACCTCCAATTGACTCAAATTATGTCAATTAGCCTATCAGAAGCTTCTAAATCCATGACATAATTTTGGGGAATTTTCCAAGCTGTTTAAAGGCACAGTCAACTTAGTGTATGTAAAGTTCTGACCCACTGGAATTGTGATAAAGTGAATTATAGGTGAAATAATCTATTTGTGAACAATTGTTGGAAAAATTACGTGTCATGCACAAAGTAGATGTCCTAACCGACTTGCCAAACATAGTTTGTTAACAAGAAATTTGTGGAGTGGTTGAAAACGAGTTTTAATGATTCCAACCTAAGTGTATATAAACTTCCGACTTCAACTGTATGCTTGCTGATGATCCCCAATTGAATATGTCCATTAATAGAATGCATGTAGGTCAAGTGAAAACAACAAAACTACTAGGCATCATGTTGGATGCAGTTTACAGTGAAATGCTTACTTACAGGCTCTAACCAACACTGCAAAAAACATTTCACCTAATACCTTTTTTGCAGTGTTGGTTAGAGCCTGTAAGTAAGCATTTCACTGTAAGGTCTACACCTGTTATATTTGGCGTATGTGACAAATAAACTTTGATTTGATTAGATTTTTTATTTAATTTATTTTAAAACGTTTTTTAAATACATTTTACCCCCTTTTCACCCCAATTTCGTGGTATCCAATTGTTAGTAGTTACTATCTTGTCTCATCGCTACAACTCCCGTACGGGCTTGGAGAGACGAATGTCGAAAGCCATGCATCCTCCGAAACACAACCCAACCAATAAGTAAGTAAGGAAATAAAACAACAGTAAAAAGACTGTGAAAAATACAGTAGTGAGGCTATAACAGTAGTGAGGCTACATACAGGTACCGGTTAGTTGGGCTGATTGAGGTAGTATGTACATGTAGATATAGTTAAGATAAGTGACTATGCGTATATGATAAACCCAGAGTAGCAGCAGCGTAAAAGAGGGGTTGGGGGCACACAATGCAAATAGTCCGGGTATCCACTTGATTACCTGTTCAGGAATCTTATGGCTTGGGGTAAAACTGTTGAGAAGCCTTTTTGTCCTAGACTTGACACTCTGGTACCGCTTGCCATGTGGTAGTAGAAGAACAGTCTATGACTGGGGTGGCTGGGGTCTTTGACAATTTTTAGGGCCTTCCTCTGACACCGCCTGGTGTAGAGATCCTAGATGGCAGGCAGCTTTGCCCTAGTAATGTACTAGGCCGTGGGCACTACCCTCTGTTGTGGTTTGCGGTCAGCGGCCGAGCAATTTCCATACCAGGCAACCATGCTCTCGATGTTGCAGCTGTAGAACCTTTTGAGGATCTGAGGACCCATGCCAAATCTTTTTGGCATTTGTTGTGCCCTCTTCATGACTGTCTTGGTGTGTTTGGACCGTTCTAGTTTGTTGTTGATATGGACACCAAGGAATTTGAAGCTCTCAACCTGCTCCACGACAGCCCCGTCAATGAAAATGAGGGTGCGCTTGGTACTCCTTTTCCTGTAGTCCACAATCATCTCCTTTGTCTTGGTTACCTTGAGGGATAGATTGTTATTCTGGCACCAACCGGCCAGGTCTCTGACCTCCTCCCTGTAGGCTGTCTCGCCATTGTCGGTGATCACGTCTACCACTGTTGTGTTTTCAGCAAACTTTGAGTCATGCCTGGCCATGCAGTCATGGGTGAACAGGGAGTACAGGACGGACTGAGCACACACCCCTGGGGAGCTCCAGTGTTGAGGATCAGCGTGGCAGATGTGTTGCTACCTACCCTCACCACCTGGGGGCGGCCCGTCAGGAAGTCCAGGATCCAGTTGCAGAGGTAGGTGTTTAGTCCCAGGATCCTTAGCTTAGTGATGAGCTATGAGGGTACAATGGTGTTGAACGCTGAGCTGTAGTGAATGAATAGCATTGTCACATAGGTGTTCCTTTTGTCCAGGTAGGAAAGGGCCGTGTGGAGTGGAATAGAGATTGCATCATCTGTTGATCTGTTTGGGCGGTATGCAAATTGGAGTGGGTCTAAGGAGCATAGAAGTGATTTAGCTCGTCTGATAGGCTTGTGTTACTGGGCAGCTCGCGGCTGTGCTTTCCTTTGCAGTCTGTAATAGTCTGCAAGCCCTGCCACATAAGACGAGCGTCGGAGCCGGTGTAGTACGATTCAATTTCAGCCCTGTATTGACTCTTTGCCTGTTTGATGGTTCGTCGGAGGGCATAGCAGGATTTCTTATAAGCTTCCGGGTTAGAGTCCCTCACCTTGAAAGCGACAGCTCTACCCTTTAGGTCAGTGCGAATGTTGCCTGTAATCCATGGCTTCTGGTTGGGGTATATACGTACAGTCACTGTGGGGACGATGTCCTCAATGCACTTATTGAAAAAGCTAGTGATTGACGTGGTGTACTCCTCAAAGCCATCGGAAGAATCCCAGAACATGTTCCAGTCTGTGATAGCATATCAGTCCTGTAGTTTCGTATCTGCATCATCTGACCACTTTTTTATAGACCTGGTGAATCCTGCTTTAATTTTTGCTTGTACGCAGGAATCAGGAGGATAGAATTGTGGTCGGATTTACCAATTGGAGGGCGAGGAGAGCTTTGTATGTGTATCTGTGTGTGTAGTACAGGTGATCTAGAATTTCTTTCTCTCTGGTTGCACATTTAACATGTTGATAGAAATTATGTAGAACTGATTTATGTTTCCTGCATTAAAGTCTCCGGCCACTAGGACCGCCGCCTCTGGGTGAGTGTTTTCCTGTTTTCTTATTTCATTATACAGCTGACTGAGTCCGGTCTTAGTGTCAGCATCTGTCTGTGGTGGTAAATAAACAGCCACAAAAAATATACCTGAAAACTCTCTAGGCAAGTAGTGTGGTCTGCAATTTATCAGAAGATACTCTACTTCATGCAAGCAAAATCTAGAGACTTCCTTAGATTTCATGGAGCAGCTGTTGTTTACAAATATGCACAGACCGCCCCTCCTCATCTGTTCTATCTTGCCGGTGCCGTGAATAAATGTATTTCCTGTCAGGTATTTTAATTGTCTGTATTGTCTACTTGTTGAATGCTTGCGAAGTCTTGATTTGTGGTTGTTCGTAATATCTTGTAAATTGTGTTGGACCCCAGGAAGATTAGCTTGCGTTGTGGCGTTAGCTAATGTGGATCCTAATAAAAAAATGACAAAATGACAACGGTGGTAGGCTTGATCACAGTCTTAGCAGTGTGGTGCCAGGACAACAACCGCTCCTCAACATCAGCAAGACCAATGAACTGATCATGGACTATAAGAGAAAGAGGGGTGAGCACTCCCCCATCCATATCAACGTGGCTGTTGTGGAGAAGGTCGAGAGCTTCAAGTTCGTCCCTCAAGTGGCAGGTTGGCCTAGTGGTAGGAGTGTTGGACTAGTAACTGGAAGGTTGCAAGTTCATATTCCCAAGTTGACAAAGTACAAATTTGTCATTCTGCCCCTGAACAGGCAGGTAAACCCACTGTTCCTAGGCCATTAAATACCTTATTATTATCTATCCTGATGCCTAGTCACTTTACCCTGCCTTCATGTACATATCTACCTTAAATACCTTATTATCTATCCTGATGCCTAGTCACTTTACCCTGCCTTCATGTACATATCTACCTTAAATACCTTATTATTATCTATCCTGATGCCTAGTCACTTTACCCTGCCTTCATGTACATATCTACCTTAAATACCTTATTATCTATCCTGATGCCTAGTCACTTTACCCTGCCTTCATGTACATATCTACCTTAAATACCTTATTATCTATCCTGATGCCTAGTCACTTTACCCTGCCTTCATGTACATATCTACCCTAAATACCTTATTATTATCTATCCTGATGCCTATTCACTATACCCTGCCTTCATGTACATATCTACCTTAAATACCTTATTATCTATCCTGATGTCTAGTCACTTTACCCTGCCTTCATGTACATATCTACCTTAAATACCTTATTATCTATCCTGATGTCTAGTCACTTTACCCTGCCTTCATGTACATATCTACCTTAAATACCTTATTATTATCTATCCTGATGCCTAGTCACTTTACCCTGCCTTCATGTACATATCTACCTTAAATACCTTATTATTATCTATCCTGATGCCTAGTCACTTTACCCTGCCTTCATGTACATATCTACCTTAAATACCTTATTATCTATCCTGATGTCTAGTCACTTTACCCTGCCTTCATGTACATATCTACCTTAAATACCTTATTATCTATCCTGATGCCTAGTCACTTTACCCTGCCTTCATGTACATATCTACCTTAAATACCTTATTATCTATCCTGATGCCTAGTCACTTTACCCTGCCTTCATGTACATATCTACCTTAAATACCTTATTATCTATCCTGATGTCTAGTCACTTTACCCTGCCTTCATGTACATATCTACCTTAAATACCTTATTATCTATCCTGATGTCTAGTCACTTTACCCTGCCTTCATGTACATATCTACCTTAAATACCTATACTTTTGCCTTCATCTATCCTTATTATCTATCCTGATGCCTAGTCACTTTACCCTGCCTTCATGTACATATCTACCTTAAATACCTTATTATCTATCCTGATGCCTATGTCACTTTTCCTGCCTTCATGTACATATCTACCTTAAATACCTTATTATCTATCCTGATGCCTAGTCACTTTACCCTGCCTTCATGTACATATCTACCTTAAATACCTTATTATCTATCCTGATGCCTAGTCACTTTACCCTGCCTTCATGCTACCTTAAATACCTTATTATGTATCCTGATGCCTAGTCACTTTACCCTGCCTTCATGTACATGTCTACCTTAAATATTATTATCTATCCTGATGTCTAGTCACTTTACCCTGCCTTCATGTACATATCTACCTTAAATACCTTATTATCTATCCTGATGCCTAGTCACTTTACCCTGCCTTCATGTACATATCTACCTTAAATACCTTATTATCTATCCTGATGCCTAGTCACTTTACCCTGCCTTCATGTACATATCTACCTTAAATACCTTATTATCTATCCTGATGTCTAGTCACTTTACCCTGCCTTCATGTACATTCTACCTTAAATACCTTAATATCTATCCTGATGCCTAGTCACTTTACTGCATGTACATATCTACCCTACCTTATTATTATCTATCTGATGCCTAGTCACTTTACCCTGCCTTCATGTACATATCTGTACCTTATTATCATCCTGATGCCTTCACTTTACCCTGCCTTCATGTACATATCTACCTTTACCTTATTATTATCTATACCTTCATGTACATATTACCTTAAAACTTATTATTATCTATCCTGATGCCTAGCCACTTTACACTGCCTTCATGTACATATCTACCTTAAATACCTTATTATCTATCCTGATGTCTAGTCACTTTACCCTGCCTTCATGTACATATCTACCTCAAATACCTTATTATTATATATCCTGATGCTGTCACTTTACCCTGCCTTCATGTACATAGACTTAAATACCTTATTATCTATCCTGATGCCTGCCTGCCTTCATGTACATATCTACCTTAAATACCTTCATGACATATCTATCTTCTATCCTGATGCCTAGTCACTTTACCCTGCCTTCATGTACATATCTACCTTAAATACCTTATTATCTATCCTGATGTCTTTAGTCACTTTATCCCTGATGCCTAGTCCAGTTTCATGTACATATCTACCTTAAATACCTTATTATCTATCCTGATGCCTAGTCACTTTACCCTGCCTTCATGTACACATCTACCTTAAATACCTTATTATCTATCCTGATGCCTAGTCACTTTACCCTGCCTTCATGTACATATCCTTAAATACCTTTAAATCCTGATGTCTAGTCACTTTACCCTGCCTTCATGTACATATCTACCTTAAATACCTTATTATCTATCCTGATGCCTAGTCACTTTACCCTGCCTTCATGTACATATCTACCTTAAATACTTATTATCTATCCTGATGCCTAGTCACGACCGCCTTCTGATGTCTTATCTAAGATCCTGATATATCATCTATCCTGATGCCTAGTCACTTTACCCTGCCTTCATGTACATATCTACCTTAAATACCTTATTATCTATCCTGATGCCTAGTCACTTTACCCTGCCTTCATGTACATATCTACCTTAAATACCTTATTATCTATCCTGATGCCAGTCACTTTACCCTGCCTTCATGTACATATCTAGGAATTTATTATCTATCCTGATGCCTAGTCACTTTACCCTGCCTTCATGTACATATCTACCTTAAATACCTTATTATCTATCCTGATGCCTAGTCACTTTACCCTGCCTTCATGTACATATCTACCTTAAATACCTTATTATCTATCCTGATGCCTAGTCACTTTACGGCCTTCATGCCATCCAATACCTTATTATCATCCTGATGCAGTCACCTGCCTTCATGTACATATCTACCTTAAATACCTTATTATCTATCCTGATGCCTAGTCACTTTACCCTGCCTTCATGTACATATCTACCTTAAATAGATTATTATCTATCCTGATGTCTAGTCACTTTACCCTGCCTTCATGTACATATCTACCTTAAATACCTTATTATTATCTATCCTGATGCCTAGTCACTTTACCCTGCCTTCATGTACATATCTACCTTAAATACCTTATTATCATCCTGATGCCTAGTCACTTTACCCTGCCTTCATGTACATATCTACCTTAAATACCTTATTATTATCTATCCCTCAGATGCCTCCGAGTCCCCACCTTTATCCTGATGCTAGGCTCCTTCATGTACATATCTACCCCATACCTTATTATCTATCCTGATGCCTAGTCACTTTCCCAGCCTCATGAGAGTCTACCTTAAATACCGGATCCTGATGTCTAGTCACTTTACCCTGCCTTCATGTACATATCTACCTTAAATACCTTATTATCTATCCTGATGCCTAGTCACTTTACCCTGCCTTCATGTACATATCTACCTTAAATACCTTATTATCTATCCTGATGGGTCACTTTACCCTGCCTTCATGGGAAACATAACTTATTATCTATCCTCCCACTTTCCTGCCTTCATGTACATATCTACCTTAAATACCTTATTATCTATCATCTGATGTCTAGTCACTTTACCCTGCCCATGTACATATCTACCTTAAATACCTTATTATTATCTATCCTGATGCCTAGACTGCCTTCAAGTACATATCACCTTTACCTTATTATCTATCCTGATGTCTAGTCACTTTACCCTGCCTTCATGTACATATCTACCGCAGGTATCTATCCATGGATGCCTTCATGTACATGTCTACCTTAAATACCTTATTATCTATCCTGATGCCTAGTCACTTTACCCTGCCTTCATGTACATATCTACCTTAAATACCTTATTATTATCTATCCTGATGCCTAGTCACTTTACCCTGCCTTCATGTACATATCTACCTTAAATTTATTATCTATCCTGATGCCTAGTCACTTTACCCTGCCTTCATGTACATATCTACCTTAAATACCTTATTATCTATCCTGATGCCTAGTCACTTTACCCTGTTTCACAACACCATGAATTATCTACCTTAAATACCATTATTATCTATCCTGATCCGAGTCACTTTACCCTAGTCACTTGGATACCCTGCCTTCATGTACATATCCCTACCTTATTAAATCGACCTTATATCAAGCATTGGGGTCCTACCCTGATGTCCTAGTCACTTTACCCTGCCTTCATGTACATATCTACCTTAAATACCTTATTATCTATCCTGATGCCTAGTCACTTTACCCTGCCTTCATGTACATATCTACCTTAAATCCATCTGATGCCTAGTCACTTTACCCTGAGTACATATCTACCTTAAATACCTTATTATCTATCCTGATGCCTAGTCAAACTGGTACATTTACCAAACAGATGCCTAGGCCACTTCATGTACATATCTACCACTTATTATCTATCCTGATGCCTAGTCACTTTACCCTGCCCATGTACATATCTACCTTAAATACCTTATTATCATCCTGACCTAGTCACTTTACCCTGCCTTCATGTACATATCTACCTTAAATACCTTATTATCTATCCTGATGCCTAGTCACTTTTGCCTTCATGTACATATCTACCTTAAATACCCTATCCTGATGCCTAGTCACTTTACCCTGCCTTCATGTACATATCTACCTTAAATACCTTATTATCTATCCTGATGTCTAGTCACTTTAGGCCTTCATGTACATATCTACCTTAAATACCTTATTATCTATCCTGATGTCTAGTCACTTTTGCCTTCATGTACATATCTACCTTAAATACCTTAAATCTATCCTGATGCCTAGTCACTTTACCCTGCCTTCATGTACATATCTACCTTAAATACCTTATTATCTATCCTGATGCCTAGTCACTTTACCCTGCCTTCATGTCCTTAAATACCTTATTATCTATCCCTAGTCACTTTACCCTGCCTTCATGTACATATCTACCTTAAATACCTTATTATCTATCCTGATGCTAGTCACTTTCCAGGATATCTACCTTAAATACCTTATTTTATCCTAGTCACTTTACCTGCCTTCATGTACAAATACCTTATTATCTATTGTGCCTATCAGACTGTCACTTTACCCTGCCTTCATGTACATATCTGGAATACCCTATCCTGATGCCTAGTCACTTTACCCTGCCTTCATGTACATATCTCACCTTAAATACCTTATTATCTATCCTGATGCCTAGTCACTTTACCCTGCCTTCATGTACATATCTACCTTAAATACCTTATTATCTATCCTGATGCCTAGTCACTTTACCCTGCCTTCATGTACATATCTACCTTAAATACCTTATTAATCCTGATGCCTAGTCACTTTACCCTGCCTTCATGTACATATACCTTAAATACTTATTATCTATCCTGATGTCTAGTCACTTTACCCTGCCTTCATGGATCTACCTCAAATACCTTATTATCTATCCTGATGCCTAGTCACTTTACCCTGCCTTCATGTACATATCTACCTTCATACCTTATTATCTACATGCCTAGTCACTTTACCCTGCCTTCATGTACATATCTACCTAAATACCTTATTATCTATCCTGATGCCTAGTCACTTTACCCTGCCTTCATGTACATATCTACCTTAAATACCTTATTATATCCTGATGTCTAGTCACTTTCCCTGCCTTCATGTACATATCTATCAAATACCTTATTATTTCTATCCTGATGCCTAGTCACTTTACCCTGCCTTCATGTACATATCTACCTTAAATACCTTATTATCTATCCTGATGCCTAGTCACTTTACCCTGCCTTCATGTACATATCTACCTTAAAATACCTTATTATCTATCCTGATGCCTAGTCACTTTACCCTGCCTTCATGTACATATCTACCTTAAATACCTTATTATCTATCCTGATGTCTAGTCACTTTACCCTGCCTTCATGTATCTACCTTAAATACCTTATTATCTATCTGATGCCTAGTCACTTTACCCTGCCTTCATTCAAATACCTTATTATCTATCCTGATGCCTAGTCACTTTACCCTGCCTTCATGTACATATCTTCCTCCGGAGACATATCATACCTTATTATCTATCCTGATGTCTAGTCACTTTACCCTGCCTTCATGTACATATCTACCTAAATACCTTATTATTATCTATCCTGATGCCTAGTCACTTTACCCTGCCTTCATGTACATATCTACCTTAAATACCTTATTATCTATCCTGATGTCTAGTCACTTTACCCTGCCTTCATGTACATATCTACCTTAAATACCTTATTATCTATCCTGATGTCTAGTCACTTTACCCTGCCTTCATGTACATATCTACCTTAAATACCTTATTATTATCTATCCTGATGTCTAGTCACTTTACCCTGCCTTCATGTACATATCTACCTTAAATACCTTATTATCTATCCTGATGTCTAGTCACTTTACCCTGCCTTCATGTACATATCTACCTCAAATACCTTATTATCTATCCTGATGCCTAGTCACTTTACCCTGCCTTCATGTACATATCTACCTAAATACCTTATTATCTATCCTGATGCCTAGTCACTTTACCCTGCCTTCATGTACATATCTACCTTAAATACATTATTATTATCTATCCTGATGTCTAGTCACTTTACCCTGCCTTCATGTACATATCTACCTTAAATACCTTATTATCTATCCTGATGCCTAGTCACTTTACCCTGCCTTCATGTACATATCTACCTTAAATACCTTATTATCTATCCTGATGCCTAGTCACTTTACCCTGCCTTCATGTACATATCTACCTTAAATACCTTATTATTATCTATCCTGATGCCTAGTCACTTTACCCTGCCTTCATGTACATATCTACCTTAAATACCTTATTATCTATCCTGATGCCTAGTCACTTTACCCTGCCTTCATGTACATATCTACCTTAAATACCTTATTATCTATCCTGATGCCTAGTCACTTTACCCTGCCTTCATGTACATATCTACCTTAAATACCTTATTATCTATCCTGATGCCTAGTCACTTTACCCTGCCTTCATGTACATATCTACCTTAAATACCTTATTATCTATCCTGATGTCTAGTCACTTTACCCTGCCTTCATGTACATATCTACCTTAAATACCTTATTATCTATCCTGATGCCTAGTCACTTTACCCTGCCTTCATGTACATATCTACCTTAAATACCTTATTATCTATCCTGATGCCTAGTCACTTTACCCTGCCTTCATGTACATATCTACCTTAAATACCTTATTATCTATCCTGATGCCTAGTCACTTTACCCTGCCTTCATGTACATATCTACCTTAAATACCTTATTATCTATCCTGATGCCTAGTCACTTTACCCTGCCTTCATGTACATATCTACCTTAAATACCTTATTATCTATCCTGATGTCTAGTCACTTTACCCTGCCTTCATGTACATATCTACCTTAAATACCTTATTATCTATCCTGATGCCTAGTCACTTTACCCTGCCTTCATGTACATATCTACCTTAAATACCTTATTATCTATCCTGATGCCTAGTCACTTTACCCTGCCTTCATGTACATATCTACCTTAAATACCTTATTATATCTATCCTGATGTCTAGTCACTTTACCCTGCCTTCATGTACATATCTACCTTAAATACCTTATTATTATCTATCCTGATGCCTAGTCACTTTACCCTGCCTTCATGTACATATCTACCTTAAATACCTTATTATCTATCCTGATGCCTAGTCACTTTACCCTGCCTTCATGTACATATCTACCTTAAATACCTTATTATCTATCCTGATGCCTAGTCACTTTACCCTGCCTTCATGTACATATCTACCTTAAATACCTTATTATCTATCCTGATGTCTAGTCACTTTACCCTGCCTTCATGTACATATCTACCTTAAATACCTTATTATCTATCCTGATGCCTAGTCACTTTACCCTGCCTTCATGTACATATCTACCTTAAATACCTTATTATCTATCCTGATGCCTAGTCACTTTACCCTGCCTTCATGTACATATCTACCTTAAATACCTTATTATTATCTATCCTGATGCCTAGTCACTTTACCCTGCCTTCATGTACATATCTACCTTAAATACCTTATTATCTATCCTGATGTCTAGTCACTTTACCCTGCCTTCATGTACATATCTACCTTAAATACCTTATTATCTATCCTGATGCCTAGTCACTTTACCCTGCCTTCATGTACATATCTACCTTAAATACCTTATTATCTATCCTGATGCCTAGTCACTTTACCCTGCCTTCATGTACATATCTACCTTAAATACCTTATTATCTATCCTGATGCCTAGTCACTTTACCCTGCCTTCATGTACATATCTACCTTAAATACCTTATTATCTATCCTGATGCCTAGTCACTTTACCCTGCCTTCATGTACATATCTACCTTAAATACCTTATTATCTATCCTGATGCCTAGTCACTTTACCCTGCCTTCATGTACATATCTACCTTAAATACCTTATTATCTATCCTGATGTCTAGTCACTTTACCCTGCCTTCATGTACATATCTACCTTAAATACCTTATTATCTATCCTGATGCCTAGTCACTTTACCCTGCCTTCATGTACATATCTACCTTAAATACCTTATTATCTATCCTGATGCCTAGTCACTTTACCCTGCCTTCATGTACATATCTACCTTAAATACCTTATTATCTATCCTGATGCCTAGTCACTTTACCCTGCCTTCATGTACATATCTACCTTAAATACCTTATTATCTATCCTGATGCCTAGTCACTTTACCCTGCCTTCATGTACATATCTACCTTAAATACCTTATTATCTATCCTGATGCCTAGTCACTTTACCCTGCCTTCATGTACATATCTACCTTAAATACCTTATTATCTATCCTGATGTCTAGTCACTTTACCCTGCCTTCATGTACATATCTACCTTAAATACCTTATTATCTATCCTGATGTCTAGTCACTTTACCCTGCCTTCATGTACATATCTACCTTAAATACCTTATTATCTATCCTGATGCCTAGTCACTTTACCCTGCCTTCATGTACATATGTACATATCTACCTTAAATACCTTATTATCTATATCCTGATGCCTAGTCACTTTACCCTGCCTTCATTACATATCTACCTTAAATACTTATTATCTATCCTGATGTCTAGTCACTTTACCCTGCCTTCATGTACATATCTACCTTAAATACCTTATTATCTATCCTGATGTCTAGTCACTTTACCCTGCCTTCATGTACATATCTACCTTAAATACCTTATTATCTATCCTGATGCCTAGTCACTTTACCCTGCCTTCATGTACATATCTACCTTAAATACCTTATTATCTATCCTGATGCCTAGTCACTTTACCCTGCCTTCATGTACATATCTACCTTAAATACCTTATTATCTATCCTGATGTCTAGTCACTTTACCCTGCCTTCATGTACATTAAATACCATCACTTTACCCTGCCTTCATATCTACCTTAAATACCTTATTATCTATCCTGATGTCTAGTCACTTTACCCTGCCTTCATGTACATATCTACCTTAAATACCTTATTATTATCTATCCTGATGCCTAGTCACTTTACCCTGCCTTCATGTACATATCTACCTTAAATACCTTATTATTATCTATCCTGATGCCTAGTCACTTTACCCTGCCTTCATGTACATATCTACCTTAAATACCTTATTATTATCTATCCTGATGCCTAGTCACTTTACCCTGCCTTCATGTACATATCTACCTTAAATACCTTATTATCTATCCTGATGCCTAGTCACTTTACCCTGCCTTCATGTACATATCTACCTTAAATACCTTATTATCTATCCTGATGCCTAGTCACTTTACCCTGCCTTCATGTACATATCTACCTTAAATACCTTATTATCTATCCTGATGCCTAGTCACTTTACCCTGCCTTCATGTACATATCTACCTTAAATACCTTATTATCTATCCTGATGCCTAGTCACTTTACCCTGCCTTCATGTACATATCTACCTTAAATACCTTATTATCTATCCTGATGCCTAGTCACTTTACCCTGCCTTCATGTACATATCTACCTTAAATACCTTATTATCTATCCTGATGCCTAGTCACTTTACCCTGCCTTCATGTACATATCTACCTTAAATACCTTATTATCTATCCTGATGTCTAGTCACTTTGCCCTGCCTTCATGTACATATCTACCCTAAATACCTTATTATTATCTATCCTGATGCCTAGTCACTTTACCCTGCCTTCATGTACATATCTACCTTAAATACCTTATTATTATCTATCCTGATGTCTAGTCACTTTACCCTGCCTTCATGTACATATCTACCTTAAATACCTTATTATTATCTATCCTGATGCCTAGTCACTTTACCCTGCCTTCATGTACATATCTACCTTAAATACCTTACCTTATTATCTATCCTGATGCCTAGTCACTTTACCCTGCCTTCATGTACATATCTACCTTAAATACCTTATTATCTATCCTGATGTCTAGTCACTTTACCCTGCCTTCATGTACATATCTACCTTAAATACCTTATTATCTATCCTGATGCCTAGTCACTTTACCCTGCCTTCATGTACATATCTACCTTAAATACCTTATTATTATCTATCCTGATGTCTAGTCACTTTACCCTGCCTTCATGTACATATCTACCTTAAATACCTTATTATTATCTATCCTGATGCCTAGTCACTTTACCCTGCCTTCATGTACATATCTACCTTAAATACCTTATTATCTATCCTGATGTCTAGTCACTTTACCCTGCCTTCATGTACATATCTACCTTAAATACCTTATTATTATCTATCCTGATGTCTAGTCACTTTACCCTGCCTTCATGTACATATCTACCTTAAATACCTTATTATCTATCCTGATGCCTAGTCACTTTACCCTGCCTTCATGTACATGTCTACCTCAAATACCTTATTATCCATCCTGATGTCTAGTCACTTTACCCTGCCTTCATGTACATATCTACCTTAAATACCTTATTATCTATCCTGATGCCTAGTCACTTTACCCTGCCTTCATGTACATATCTACCTTAAATACCTTATTATCTATCCTGATGCCTAGTCACTATTATCTATCCTGATGCCTAGTCACTTTATCCTGCCTTCATGTACATATCTACCTTAAATACCTTATTAGTATCTATCCTGATGCCTAGTCACTTTACCCTGACTTCATGTACATATCTACCTCAAATACCTTGTTATTACCATGTGACAAAATAAATATGTTTTTTGATTGTTATCATATAATAACACTCAAAAGTTTATAAAAACCTGTATGAACTGCATTTATAGTTATATGACAGTAGTTTAGATTGATTATAATTCAATTACGAAATGTATGATACATCACATGCCTTACTTTTATTTTCTTGTATAAGTAAAAGCAGGAAATGAATACCCTATTCCTCTACTGCCATTCATTCCAATGAAACTTGTTTTGGATTTCTCCCTGACCAATATGGCTGCTTTTTTGAGCCTATTATGGATCTTTGAGGGTTTATGACATGTCCCCTCTAGTAATATAACAGGATCTCTATGGGAGTAATAGTCCAAACTAAGATAGTTAATTAACATGGGAACCCCTATGCTGGCAGATTGATTTGATTTTGTTTTAGTCTTATAAGTCACATTTCTCATAAACGTTGTTTGTTTTTAGTCAGGAGTCAGTCTGTTCAACATCTCCTTAGTATGATTAGAATACTGTGAGTGAGAAACATGAGTGAACCATGCCAGTGTTGTTATTGACCAGGGCTGTTACTAAGTCGTTAGATAATACTTGTTTATTGTTTACCTTACTTGAGTGGCTTTGGGGCCCCTGCTATGTCTACGATACATTTTCTGATCTGTCGAGAATGAAAACATAAATAAATCACATTCATTTTTTAAAAGCCATTTTTACATCAGCAGTAGATACAATGTGCTTTACAGAAAGATACCTAGCCTAAAACCCCAAAGAGCAAGCAACGCAGAGGCAGAAGCACAGAAAACATTGTTTTTCCTTCTCCTACATTTATATTTCTGTTTAGGGACAGATACGGTTGAAAAGTAGAAGCCCCCTTCAACCCTCAAACAGCAACAGTGGCAATTTCCATCATGTGGTTCATACAGTAGCTCCCTGTGCCATTCCCCAGGGAGCATGGCGTTATCACTCCTGACGGCCATATTCTCTGTCCTGTCTACAAGGGACTCCAGCAGCACTCAGTACAGAGAATTACGATGAGGAGCTTCCGTGGCTTAAGAAAGCCCTCCCTCTCACAGTGTTTCCACAATGTTCCCTAGTCGTGTGGTTGTGTGCGGTTTGATGTCAGAGCTGTGGTATGCCTCGCACACATGTATAGCCTTCAACCAACATCTACATTGGAATTTAAAACAAACATCAAATATCAGAATACAAAACAGTCTCGGATGCTTTCAGACTCCCATTGGAGGATCCCCGGAACTTATTCTCAATTTATTTGCTGTATCATTTGCAGTAGGTCAGTGGAAAAACCAGCACAAAGTTCCTGTGCACATTGCACTGCACTTCAGCACCAAATGCTTGATTCAAATATGAATCAAAACTGTGTGTGACACCTGTGTCCAGTGGGAATATTAAGTACTGGTAAGAATACATCTCAGACCAGAATGCTCTTGGGTATTGCAAAGGCTGCAATACTGAAACAAGAAGAGAACTCTTGGTAGACTATTAGTGTAACCTCTCACAGAGCTTAATTTCACTCATAGCAGTAATTGTCTTTTTGACATTGCGGGGTGGGAGAATCATTCAGCAATGTCAGGAAGACAAATCCATCCTTGCTGAACTGAACAAGAATATATTACCAATCAATTGAGCTTGGCTTCCCTTGTTGAATGTAATTTGTTAATTATTTCCCACAGCCAAGTTTCATGGAAGTCTCTAGATTATTACACTAGAAGTGCCCCATGAGGTACACAATTATTCCTCTCCGTTGGTGTTCTTGTCTCCTTCAAGAATGAAAAATCCTGTCATATATTTCATTTAGGTGACGGGCAAATTGGTCATATTTTGAGAGTGAAAGGAAACTGCAGGGAGACCAGCAGCAATTATCATCTAACTGATTCATTATAGGAACATGGGAAAATATTAGAGAAGTATGTCCCTCAGAGATGAACCTTACCAAACTCTAGGATTCTTCCTGGTCTGTATGACATAGTTCTTCTCAGTAGGTGGTGGTTTACTGTTCTGGAACCTCTTAGTAGGTGGTGGTTTACTGTTCTAGAACCTCTCAATAGCTGGTGGTTTACTGTTCTGGAACCTCTCAGTAGGTGGTGGCTTACTGTTCTGGTACCTCTCAATAGGTGGTGGCTTACTGTTTTAGAACCTCTCAGTATGGGCGTTTTACTGTTCTGGAACCTCTCAGTAGGTGGTGGTTTACTGTTCTAGAACCTCTCAGTAGGTGGTGGTTTACTGTTCTGGAACCTCTCAGTAGGTGGTGGTTTACTGTTCTGGAACCTCTCAGTAGGTGGTGGTTTACTGTTCTGGAACCTCTCAATAGGTGGTGGTTTACTGTTCTGGAACCTCTCAGTAGGTGGTGGTTTACTGTTCTGGAACCTTTCAGTAGGTGGTGGTTTACTGTTCTAGAACCTCTTAGTAGGTGGTGGCCAACTGTTCTAGAACCTCTTAGTAGGTGGTGGTTTACTGTTCTGGAACCTCTCAATAGGTGGTGGTTTACTGTTCTGGAACCTCTCAGTAGGTGGTGGTTTACTGTTCTGGAACCTTTCAGTAGGTGGTGGTTTAATGTTCTAGAAAATCTTAGTAGGTGGTGGCCAACTGTTCTAGAACCTCTTAGTAGGTGGTGGTTTACTGTTCTGGAACCTCTTAGTAGGTGGTGGTTTACTGTTCTGGAACCTTTTAGTAGGTGGTGGTTTACTGTTCTGGAACCTCTTAGTAGGTGGTGGTTTACTGTTCTGGAACCTCTCAGTTGGTGGTGGTTTACTGTTCTGGAACCTCTCAGTAGGTGGTGGTTTACTGTTCTGGAACCTCTCAATAGCTGGTGGTTTACTGTTTTAGAACCTCTCAGTAGGTGGTGGCTTACTGTTCTTGAACCTCTCAATAGCTGGTGGTTTACTGTTCTGGAACCTTTTAGTAGGTGGTGGTTTACTGTTCTAGAACCTCTCAATAGGTGGTGGCTTACTGTTTTAGAACCTCTCAGTGTGGGCGTTTTACTGTTCTGGAACCTTTTAGTAGGTGGTGGTTTACTGTTCTAGAACCTCTCAGTAGGTGGTGGTTTACTGTTCTGGAACCTCTCAGTAGGTGGTGGTTTAATGTCCTGGAACCTCTCAGTAGGTGGTGGTTTACTGTTCTGGAACCTCTCAATAGGTGGTGGTTTACTGTTTTAGAACCTCTCGGTGTGGGCGTTTTACTGTTCTAGAACCTCTCAGTAGGTGGTGGTTTACTGTTCTGGAACCTCTCAGTAGGTGATGGTTTACTGTTCTGGAACCTCTCAGTAGGTGGTGGTTTACTGTTCTGGAACCTCTCAGTAGAGGGCGGTTTACTGTTCTGGAACCTCTCAGTAGCTGGTGGTTTACTGTTCTGGAACCTCTCAGTAGCCAGTTGTTTACTGTTCTGGAACCTCTCAGTAGCCAGTCGTTTACTGTTCTGGAACCTCTCAGTAGCCAGTTGTTTACTGTTCTGGAACCTTTCAGTAGCCAGTCGTTTACTGTTCTGGAACCCACTGGTGTAGGAAGGAGAGATACTTAGAGAGAACTTTTGTCCTTATTCCACTATTTTAACAGCTGGTACAGAAGGGTTTGGAGGGATTTGTCAACCTGCAACTAGAACATTGTATGGACTGGGATTATTTCAATAGTAAAGTGACTGTTGTAGGATACCCCATGAGAGGAAACAGGGTCTGTCCAATAATCAGGCGGTCAACACGACATATTCTCTTTCACAGCCTATTAGTCTTTTGAAACCACTCAGGAATTTTGGCAGGGATATTACATTGAAGTCCGAGGACTGAGAAAGGATGCTGGTGAGGGAAAAAATGCTCATTAGAAAATGTCAGTTCTTCTGTTCTGTTTGTAGTTCCCACACATTTATCTTTTGTTCTTTCCGAAGAAAATGAGGTGCAGTGTTTCCACTGGAGACAAAGCAAAGCACATGCAGCTCCAGAGGTTGCCACATTGATAAGGTGAGGTCAATGTAAGCTGGTAATCGACTTCAACAGCTTATAGCACTAACCCCTCTGGGCATTTCTAGCCCAGAAACAAAGCACTGCAAAGGAAGTAATAATCCAGTAATATGTGGACTGGGGCTGGGGACTGCCAATACCATGGCTGTTAATAGGAAAAAGGTTCTGGAGCTAAATAAGAATGTGAAAGTAGAATGTGGAGCGTTACAGTTTATTGACACTATGAATTATTGGATTTAATACATTTCCAAAGTGCATGGGTATTACAGTACAAATTGAAATTCCCGCAAACAGCTTCCCAAATGTCATCAAGCCCAGTGTTAACTAGTCATCTCATGTTGTGAATGTAGAAACTACATAGTCGCTATGGTTCAATGCATTTTACTGGAGGTATCCAAACTGCTTGGACCCCACAATGAATGACCAATTAAAGTAAAATCCCACCAAAAAACATTTGGTATTTGTTTCATTAATCCATTGTTGAAGAATTCACAAATGTTTTGCATGGACTATGTGTGGAGTACAGGGCCATGTGTGGTGTACTGTAAAAGCTTTAAAGCTCTATCCAAAAAATACAATGGCAGCAGCCTTAAGCGATCTGAGGCTCAAATCTACAGCATGTGCTGCGGTGTGATTAGCGCATTAGTAGTGCAGCCAGTCTCTTGTCTCATGTAGTCATACATCAAAGAGAAGGCAGTTTGATGGTCCGTTCTAATGGACATGATCCCATTTGGAAATGGGTCAATCACTAAATTAATAATGTCATCATTGCCATGTTGATTGCCTATGGACAGGGTGTACAGATAATCATAATGCAGCATATTTACTGTTAGTGAAAGAAAGGAAATTACACTGCTTGCTACAGATGTAGGATTTTATTTTGAGACAGTTTGCTACAGCAGGAAAATAATACTGCAGAAACAGGAAATGTGAATTATTATGTTGATTATAATTAATGGAATTTTTTGGAAAGGGTTGATACATTTTTCATTAGGGCAAATCAAGTCTGTCATTTTAAAGTGGAAATTACAAACTTCAGAAGCCTTTTTAAACCTTGAATAGACTACAAGTTTGAATTTCCTGCTGTACTCAGCAACAAAAGAGTGATCAACTTAAGATCTTACATCTGTTTATGTATGAGTGTGTGAAGTGAGACTGTCAGGCTGCAATTACTTCCATGGTTCAGTTGTAAAAATTTGCTGCTGGAGATGATAGTTATGCAGAAAATGTGAGATCACCGCCTGATCATATTCATTACAGTTGAGCTCCTGACACTGACACTGAATGTTTCAACAAGGTTAGGCAAGTTAAGAATCTAACAAACAGATTCACAATAGAGTCCTTGCTACTGTGCACATCTTGTCATCATAGATGTAGGCAACATACTATCCCCGTACTAGTGTCCTGTTTTGAAAGGAGAAGACATCACTTTGATTCATACAGTAAGACAACTGTCATGCGCTGGCCATAGAGAGGCTTTTATTCTCTATTTTGGTTAGGCCAGGGTATGACTGTCGTTGGTTTTGGCCGGGTATGGTTCTCAATCAGGGACGGCTGTCTGTCGTTGTCTCTGATTGAGAACCATACTTAGGTAGCTCTTGCCCACATGGGTTTTGTGGGTAGTTGTTTCCTGTTTTGTGGTTTTTCACCTTACAGGACTGTTTTGTGTCATTCACACTCTTTGTTGTTTTTTTGTCATTCAGTGTTCAGTTTATTTTCTTAAATTTACGATGAACACTTACCACGCTACGCCTTGGTCCTCTTCTCCTTCTCCCGATGACAATCGTTACAACAACCTAGTATTTGACACTAGAGATATATATTACTGTAGTCACCTGTGTGATTTTACCAGTTTGTCAGTAAGTAATAGAACAACTAAATAAGTGAAAATGTCTATGGAAGGGATGTTTCACACATCCGTCTTGGCATGACAGAGGTGACTTGAATCAAATCCAACAATGGGGCTTCTTTTCTTCAACTGTGAGGGTTGAAATAAAAATCTCTCTATCGCAGATGTCTCTGTCTCGGAATCTGGTCTGTTACACCAAGGCCTGACTGTTGAGTTGCAATGTTAAAGAATTATAGTTGTTTAAACTCATTATTATTAATTAACTGGTTCCACAGCCGTTTTCAGTTTACTCAACTTTTTGGTTAAAGTGTTAACTGAACTAAAAATGTTTAGTTGACCGAAAACGGCATTCCGAGAATAAAGAGAAGCTGGAAGATTGGTATGCGGTGAACCAAGAGATTATGACTTCAGATCCCAGGTGAGGACATGTTGAATAATAATTACTGTGTAAATGCACATGCGCGACGTAATCATGTGTGACATATGAACACTATCGTTTGGGGTCACTTAGAAATGTCCTTGTTTTTGAAAGAAAAGTACATTTCTTGTCCATTAAAATAACATAAAATTGATCAGAAATACAGCGTAGACACTGTTAATGTTGTAAATGACTATTGTATCTAGAAACGGCTGATTGTTTATGTACTATCTACATAGGTGTATATAGGCCCATTATCAGCAACCATCCCCCCTGTGTTCCAATGGCATGTTGTGTCAGCTAATCCAAGTACAAACCTTATAAAACATATAGGCCCATGGTCTAGGCTATATGAGGTGTGGGACTATGATTAGAAAAAGTAGAAACAGTTGCCTTATGCTGGGCATCATTCACAATTGTCACCCATCACACTATTCTTGATTTAATCTTGTCTTTACATATACTAAATTACATACGTGTGAAATTAGTTTTGATTTGGAATAGACCATTATCATGCACCTAGCTCAAAACAGGTGCAGCGGAAAAAAATACATGCCTTCTTAGAAATGAAAAAGTTGGACGCTTTTCCCATGGTTCATTTTCATGCCAGCCAGGGCGGCTATGCCCCTTTTGAAAAGAGAATATGCTTAATATTAGGAAAGTTGAGAAATAAATATACTATGCCTATAGAAAGTTGATGGGGACCTCTTTTTAATAGAGGCCATCACTCTGTTTTCTCACGCAATTGCGTGTTGCGCAACATGAGCTCATGGGCTGTCATGAAATGTTTGATTCTATTTTCGATAACATTTGCATTGATATCAGAGTGGTTAGAGGGACAATATAGTGCTGAGTACCAGGCAGTTTGCAAGTTTGGTAGGCTACTAATTCCGATCAGCAGCATTAGAGCTTGGAGAAGCCTAATTACCGTTTCTAAACGGTCCTGTGGTATTTGACAGCTGTCATGACTCATGACCGTTGGTGCAGCGGTAATACAGTCACCTTAACAACCCTAGGTGCAGTGGTGATTTTAGATTTATTTTTTATTTTTTATGCATGCCAGCTAAGCCACTACATAACACAACACATCACTAAAAATTACATTAATTGGACTATAACAGTGACAAATGGTTCCCACAAACTGTTAGGGCCTACATAAAGCTGTCCCAACAGCAGAGTCCCAACAACAGTCCCAACATCTTACCACTGTTACACCTGGCTATCAGCAGAGCCTTGTCTGGCAGCGAAACAGTTCATTCAGCCTCATTTACTGACATTTAAAAAAACATATCTGGTATGGCTGACTTGCTTAAACGTGTGGTTTGTACTGACAATTGAGATGTACAAACTATAGCATAAGGGGACGACGAGCAAATATGAGGCAATCCATAGTTTTGATTAAGACATTAATGAGCGAGCTAGGACCGAAGTAGTCAATATAACTATTTGTTCAGCCCTTTTTAAATTTACAGCGACAGAATTCAGAACATGGTCCGTTCTTACAGTGTTCTCCCTGTACACCAAGTCAGAACCATAGGATAAGTAAAGGGGGCATATAAGCAGACAATGAAAGCTCTTACAATGTTTGATGATGACATTTCTCTAAAACAGGCTGTAGGCTACATGTGGAAAAGGGACCAAATTATTAGGGTGAGGCACATGGGCTACTAACAGCTTACTAAACAACATACACTTAGTATTACTTTCTTAGCTATAGTATATATATCTCCCTGGCTGTCACGCCTTGGTCTTAGTATTGTGTGTTTTAGTTTATTAGTTAGTCAGACCAGGGTGTGACATGGGGTTATTATGTATTGTATTTTCGTTTTGGGGTTTGTAGTGTTTGGGTTTCTAGTTGATTAGGGGTGTGTGTGGTGTTTATTAGGTTGGCTGCCTGAGGCGGTTCTCAATCAGAGTCAGGTGCTTCTCATTGTCGCTGATTGGGAACCGTATTTAGGTAGCCTGTATTTCGCTTTGCATTTCGTGGGTGATTGTTCCTGTCTCTGTGCTAGTTTCACCAGTCAAGCTGTATTAGGTTTCGTTCTGTTTGTTGTTTTTTTTGTATTTATTTAGTTATTCGTGTATAGTTCGTTCGTTTTGTCTTTATAATAAACATGAGTAACTTACACGCTGGATTTCGGTCCGACTCTCCTTCAACAACAAAAGAACGCCGTTACAGAATCACCCACCAAACTCGGACCGAGCAGCGTGTCAACAGGCAGGAGCAGCGCAAAGAAGAGCCGCGCAAAGAGGAGCCTCGTTATAAGGATTTCTGGACATGGGAGGAAATCCTGGACGGAAGAGGACCCTGGGCTAAACCAGAAGAGTGTAGCCGCCCTAAAGCGCAACAGGCGAAGAGTAAACAGGAGCAGCGTGTCAAGAGGCAGGAGCAGCGTGTCAACAGGCAGGAGCAGCGCAAACGGGAGCTACACGAGAAACAACAGAAGCAGCTTCAGTGGGAGAGGCTACACCATTTGGAGAATTGGACATGGGAGGAGGAACTGGACGGAAAAGGACCCTGGGCTCAGCCTGGTGATTATCGCCTCCCCAAGGAAGAATTAGAAGCGGCTAAAGCGGAGAGGCGCAAATATGAGGAGGCAGCACGGCGATGTGGATGGAAGCCCGAAAAGCAGCCCCAAATTTTTTTGGGGGGGGGCTATCAGGGGGAGTGGCTGAGTCAGGATACAGACCTGAGTCAACTCTCCCTGTTTATTGTGAAGCGCCAAGGAGGAGGTCGGAACCAGTGTTGGAGGTGAGCGAAGCAGAGACTGTGAAGGAGTTAATGGGAGAATTGGAGGAGAGTCTAATGAGGGAGTTGCTAGTTTGGTGCTTTAGATATAATATTCGGCCGACGGAGCTTGTCGGGGATTTGATGGCACCTGGGTCAGCACTCCATACTAGTCCTGAGGTGCGTGTTAGTCGGCTGGTGGAAAGTGTGCCAGCCTCACGCACTAAGCCTCCTGAGTACCAGCCTAGCCTTGCACGTCCTGTGCCAGTTCTGCATTCAGGCTCTCCAGTACTCCTTCACGGTCCAGTCCATCCTCACACACCAGTCCTCCGGTAGTAGCTGCTCACACCAGGCTTCCTGTGCCTGTCCTTTATCCAGAACCACCTCCACACCCCAGCCCTCCAGTAGCAGCTCCCCGCACTAGGCTTCCTGTGCGTGTCCTCGGCCAAATACCACCAGTGCCAGAACCACGCATCAGGCCTTCAGTGCGCCTCGCCTGTTCAGCGCAGCCAGCGCTTTCTCCCTCTACTGCGCTGTCGGAGTCTCCCATCTGTTCAGCGGTTCTAGAGCCTTCCTCCTCTACAGCGCTGCTGGAGTCTCCTGTCTGTTCAGCGCAGCCAGCGCTTTCTCCCTCTCCTGCGCTGTCGGAGTCTCCCGTCTGTTCAGCGGTTCTAGAGCCTTCCTCCTCTACAGCGCTGCTGGAGTCTCCTGTCTGTTCAGCGCAGCCAGCGCTTTCTCCCTCTCCTGCGCTGTCGGAGTCTCCCGTCTGTTCAGCGGTTCTAGAGCCTTCCTCCTCTACAGCGCTGCTGGAGTCTCCTGTCTGTTCAGCGCAGCCAGCGCTTTCTCCCTCTCCTGCGCTGTCGGAGTCTCCCGTCTGTTCAGCGGTTCTAGAGCCTTCCTCCTCTACAGCGCTGCTGGAGTCTCCTGTCTGTTCAGCGCAGCCAGCGCTTTCTCCCTCTCCTACGCTGTCGGAGTCTCCCGTCTGTTCAGCGGTTCTAGAGCCTTCCTCCTCTACAGCGCTGCCGGAGCCTCCTGTTTGTATAGAGCAGCCTGAGCTGCCAGTCTACATTAAGCAGCCAGAGCTGTCAGTTTGTATAGAGCAGCCTGAGCTGCCAGTCTACATTGAGCAGCCAGAGCTGTCAGTTTGTATAGAGCAGCCTGAGCTGTCAGTCTACATTAAGCAGCCAGAGCTGTCAGTTTGTATAGAGCAGCCTGAGCTGTCAGTCTACATTGAGCAGCCAGAGCTGTCAGTTTGCATTGAGCAGCCTGAGCTGCCAGTCTGCATGGAGTTGCCAGTCTGCATGGAGCTGCCAATCTGCAAGAAGCCGCCAGAGCTGTCAATCTGCATGGAGCAGCCTGAGCCGTCAGTCAGCATGAAGCAGCCAGATCTGCCAGTCAGCCAGACTCTTCCAGATCTGCCAGTCAACCAGACTCTTCCAGATCTGCCAGTCAACCAGACTCTTCCAGATCTGCCAGTCAGCCAGACTCTTCCAGATCTGCTAGTCTGCATGGAGTTGCCAGTCTGCATGGAGCTGCCAATCTGCAGGAAGCCGCCAGAGCTGTCAATCTGCATGGAGCAGCCTGAGCCGTCAATCAGCATGAAGCAGCCAGATCTGCCAGTCAGCCAGACTCTTCCAGATCTGCCAGTCAGCCAGACCATTCCAGTCAGCCAGACTCTTCCAGATCTGCCAGTCAACCAGACTCTTCCAGATCTGCCAGTCGACCAGACTCTTCCAGATCTGCCAGTCAGCCAGACTCTTCCAGATCTGCCAGTCATCCAGACTCTTCCAGATCTGCCAGTCATCCAGACTCTTCCAGATCTGCCAGTCATCCAGACTCTTCCAGATCTGCCAGTCATCCAGACTCTTCCAGATCTGCCAGTCATCCAGACTCTTCCAGATCTGCCAGTCATCCAGACTCTTCCAGATCTGCCAGTCATCCAGACTCTTCCAGAGCTGCCAGTCATCCAGACTCTTCCAGAGCTGCCAGTCATCCAGACTCTTCCAGATCTGCCAGTCAGCCAGGATCTGCCAGTCAGCCAGGATCTGCCAGATCCGCCAGTCAGCCAGGATCCGCCAGTCAGCCAGGATCTGCCAGATCTGCTAGTCAGCCAGGATCCGCCAGTCGGCCAGGATCCGCCAGTCGGCCAGGATCCGCCAGTCGGCCAGGATCCGCCAGTCAGCCAGGATCCGCCAGTCAGCCTGGATCTGCCGGATTCTACTTCCTGGCTGGGCTTTTTCTCAGTACTGGGCTTTTTCTCAGTGCTGGGCTGCCTCTCAGTGCTGAGCTGCCCCTCAGTGCTGAGCTGCCCCTCAGTGCTGAGCTGCCCCTCAGTGCTGAGCTGCCTCTCAGTCCTGAGCTGCCCCTCTGTCCCGAGCTGCCCCTCTGTCCCGAGCTGCCCCTCTGTTCCGAGCTGTCCCTCAGTCCCGAGCTGCCTCAGTCCCGAGCTGCCCCTCAGTCACGAGCTGCTCTTCTATTATGTAGGGTTCTGGGTGAGGACTTTTCGGCCATGGTCGGCGGTTAGGGTGGATTATCTATGGACGCGAAGGGGAGGAACATTGACATTTTTGAAGTGGGGTCCACGTCCGGAGCCGGAACCGCCACCATGGACAGATGCCCACCCGGACCCTCCCTATGGTTTTGAGGTGCGTTCGGGAGTCCGCACCTTAGGGGGGGGGGTTCTGTTACGCCTTGGTCTTAGTATTGTGTGTTTTAGTTTATTAGTTAGTCAGACCAGGGTGTGACATGGGGTTATTATGTATTGTATTTTCGTTTTGGGGTTTGTAGTGTTTGGGTTTCTAGTTGATTAGGGGTGTGTGTGGTGTTTATTAGGTTGGCTGCCTGAGGCGGTTCTCAATCAGAGTCAGGTGCTTCTCGTTGTCGCTGATTGGGAACCGTATTTAGGTAGCCTGTATTTCGCTTTGCATTTCGTGGGTGATTGTTCCTGTCTCTGTGCTAGTTTCACCAGTCAGGCTGTATTAGGTTTCGTTCTGTTTGTTGTTTTTTTTTGTATTTATTTAGTTATTCGTGTATAGTTCGTTCGTTTTGTCTTTATAATAAACATGAGTAACTTACACGCTGCATTTCGGTCCGACTCTCCTTCAACAACAAAAGAACGCCGTTACACTGGCATATTACATCATGTGTTATTTTATTTAATCTTTATTTAGGCAAGTCAGTTAAGAACAAATTCTTATTAACAATGACGGCCTACCCCGGCCAAACCCAAATGATGCTGGGCCAATTCTGCACCACCCTATAGGACTCACAATCACAGCCGGTTGTGATACAGCCTGGAATCAAACCAGGGTCTGTAGTGATGCCTCTAGCACTGAGATGCAGTACCTTAGACCGCAGTGCCACTTGGGAGCAGAACATGAGCAGCAGCATACAAGACATTTTTGGACTCACCTTGTTGCGTTGTGCTCACTTGAACAGGAGGTTGGTGTGGCGGTCCTTTGTGGGAAAATTTTGTCATCAAACTTTGTCATCAAAATCTGTCATTCTCTGGATTTATGGTGCTTTCAAGGCAACTGGGAACTTGGAAAAAATAATGGTTAAATCATGACGTTAGAGATCTTCAAGTCGGAGCTCGAGAAAGAGGCCCGAGTTTCCGGTGTGGACTCCCAAGTTGGATGGCCGTTCAAAACATATTTTCCCAGCCAGAGCTAGTATTTTTCCAAGTTCCTAGTTGTTTGAATTCACTGACGTCTGAGATTTCCCAGTTACGAGTTTCCAGATGTTTTGAAAGTGGATGAAGAAAGCGGATGAAGTCATGCTGGATTGACAGAGCGGTGAATGTTGAATGTTTATCTATATAAGCTTGGAAAAGAGACCGTTAAACCCATACTTGGATCACACATCCACTCCACTGAACAGCAGAGTAGTGATTGCTTTGCAAAGCTTGCAGTTAGCCACTGATTCCTTCCAAACCACTCATTGTTGAATTTGCAATTTCAAACTTGTTGTGTAATGTTTATGTCCAAAGGCCGATGAGCACCAATACATTTTATCGATAATTTCTCCTCTTATGACAAGGATTGAAAAGCATTTGCCAGTAGATTGTTGACTGAATTCATGATGATGACTGCTAGCTTGCTAGCTAAGATTTTGAAGGTATGATGTTGACATCGTCAGTCCAATCAAAGCTACTGTAGATATAACGTGATTTGATGTCTTTTTATCTGTGGTCAATGACCTTGAGGCTTCTTGTGTGGGCACTTCGAATGTAACTCCATGGCAGCCCCAAGCTTGAATTTTTAAGATCACCCTGTAGATTTTTTGGTGACGTAGTGTACAGTGATGAGTGACAGAACACAACGCCAATCACGGTACAACTAGAGAACATTACCAACCCCTATGCTCCATATTTTATCCTGACTGCCCCACCACCACAGAAAGCACTGAGCTAGGCTGAAACACCTACATTTTTAGAGCTGCCTCACTTAAGAAAGCAAAAAAGAGACCATGTTTGTATGCATCTTTATTGACTCAATTATATACTGTAAACATTTGTTTGCATTGTTTGCGAACTGACATGTGACACGTATTAACGGCAAAATAACATGCGTAACAGGCATAATTGTATTTTTTTTTAACAGTTACGGCTCAAGGAGTGACCTGAATGATGGGTTGCCACTGCCTAGGTGTAACAACCTGATCAGTTTTGGGATTTGACAGCTCCAACCAGTTACACTTCTGACACGCCTAAACAAAAGCAATGACAAGCTATGCGTTTGTTGGCTACCGTGGGTTACTGCTGATCTGATTTAATCCTGACCTTAGTCATAATTTAGTACAATAACAAGTTGCTGAAGTGCACCCTGTAGAATTGGAAATGTCTTTATTGCTTGCTGCATTGTACACCATCAGCACTCGGCTCAATAACTGCCTTGCACAGCTTTTGTAGCTACTGTATCTGAGGCTAGTTCTTCTTGTCTTTTGCTTTCCTTGTGGAATAATTCAGTTGAAACCATGTCTTAATTTATGGATAAATTGCGGAATGTGAGCTAAGGGTGACTGGAGCGGTACTGTGGTGGGCAGCAGAGCATGGGATGTCAACAGGGCATATGAGAGAGAATCCGTAATGATGACCAGCTGGTGAGAGCCGTCGTGAATCTCATTAAATAAATATTCTCCCTGCTCAGATGTGCCTCCATGGTGAAACGACTTCTGGAAGGAACCACGTGGAGATTTACACACTTATAATATCTGTGTGTAAATCACAGATATTATTATTTTATAATATCTGTGAGTAACTGTGTTGAACAGCTTTCTGGTTTCAAGGTATGTGGTCGATATTCTTCATTTAGGCTGCATTTGTTGGTTTTAGATATACTGTATTTTGTTGTTTCAGGAAAGTAATCCAATTGTGAGACTGCAAAGGTGGATGTACCTTCTGAAACATAGCTTGTTTTGAGCTCATCTTGTCTGTGGGGTGTAAAGGTATAGTGCTCAGCAACCTCCTCAGACGGTATCTCTGTTCACCGGCGGACGTGACAGCCCATCAGTTCATTGATCTTCTGTGACCTATTCAATCCTATTCATATCAGAATTGTGAATGAGAGACATGGCTCATGAGTAATATGACAACGTCATGCTCTTGAATGCTCACCAGTTACATGTACATGATAATACATACTGTCGGGTTTCTAATAAAAGTTTGAACATTTGCCAGACACTCTTATCCAGAGCAACTTACGGGCGCAGTTATAAGTGCCTTGCTCAAGGGCACATCTACACATCCTAGTCAGCTCGGGGATTCGAACCAGAAACCTTTCAGTTACTGGTCTTAACCACTAAGCTACCTGCTGCCCATTCACATTTCCTGTAGTCTAGGTAGAACAGCCATATATAACCGTCACAGGAGAAACATAGTAGTAGCCTGCGAATAACGCACGAGTAACACAAATAAATAACGATAGTAATGTTGTTGTGGAGGCGATACAAACTCTGCCAACAATACGAGTTGATTTTGCACACACTTTTCTGTTGCTGAACATTACTTTGGGCTGGAGTCTATCTCTGTAAGAGTGTGTATTTTTAGGATTGATTATATCTGTACCAGTGGTCAGCTGGTGTGAACATCACTGAGCCGTGTGTTGACCTGGTGTATCGGAGAGGGAAGGTGCGGCGGGCTGACAAAGAGACTGCCCGGGGGAAATGCAGCAAGGGCCATCTTGCTAAATGATGCAAGGCTGAGCTGGGTTGTCATTTTGGGGATGGTGGTGCGGAGGTGAAAACCAAAATCACCCAATTATCCCAGAAATTGAAAGATAAACCAGGCCTTCACACAGCCTACTGCAGGGATCATCAACTAGATTCAACCGCTGGACTATTTGTTCTTGAGTGGATGGTCAGCGGGCCAGAACATAATTACAAATCATTCGTAGACTGCAAATTGACTGCAAGAAGCACAGACAGATATATTTGACTAAAACATAATATTTCAAACGCCTACATTTGTATGCGATCTCATATATCTCTCTAATATGTGTGGGAATACTTTGGAACGTATTTCCAAAATTAAAAGCACTTGGAGCTGATTTGCAGGTGTTTTTACACTTGTTTATGTCCAACAAATGAAAAAAAGTTGCTCAGAAAACTTGGGGGGCCAAATAAAATCACCTACATGCAATATTCGGCCCATGGGCCGCCAGTTGGTGAACCCTGTTCTACTGTATGTTATACAGTATGGTTATGGTACTTGAAAGCACAGCTGTTGTGCTATATTCACTGTATTATGCACTGTCTTAAAAATGTATGTACTTTCTGTGTGACCTAAATTATAGACCAATGTTTTTTTCTGCATTTGCCCTATGTAAATGTCCATAAATAATACAAGCCTATGTTTTTAGACTACATGAATGTCTTGAGATCACCTCAGAAGAATCCCATTGAGATGTTTCCTCTTTGTAACTGGCTGTATACTGTAATAGCACAAATAGCCCACATGTCGACACTCAGTATCAATCAGCTCTGTGAAATATAGACCTGGTAAGCTGGAGAAGGGCAAGACCTGTGCAGAAGGTAACCTTCATCTGATGCACAGAGCCAGAGTCGCACAGAACTTCTTTGAAGCTGTCAGCTCACCTTGTAACATCCCAACATTATGTCACCCGTGCCTGGATCCCAGCCAGCCATCGAGAAGGGACAAAAAGTCATCAAAACGTGTCAAGTACTCTGCATACTCTGCAAACCCGCTTCATTACAAATTCTACATTGGAGAAGCGCTTTTTCAACTGGTGATGATCAGCGCTCCCTTCCATTCTGGCTCATCAAGCATGAGCAACTATTTAAACAAAGCTGAGTTTGCTCAGGTACCTGTCTCTACCAGGCAGGGGGAATTCACCGCTGCTGTGTGTTTCAACTGCGGCCCTGCACTGTTTTGCATCATTGAACATTTCTTCTGGATATCTGCCTGCTCTCTGACCCACTTTCTCTCTGCATTTTCAATATTTAGATCAAGAGATATAAAGGCAGGTAAAATGTAGAGTCGGAGTGAATCAGCTTTTATTGAGGGAACATATCAATATCAAATAAAAGTCGAAATTATGATTGTCTTTATGGGAGATGTTCACAGTTGGCGGTTGATGGGGCGAATCTCTCCTTATAAAATGTGTAGTCTAAGTGAAATGGGATTCTGTTACGCAATTAGAATCAAGATCCTTATTATAGTTGTACACATTGAATAGCATCAGTTTTCCTTATCCACAATTCCTGGTACTATTTCAAGGCTCACGTGGTAATCTTCATAAAAAATATTTAGTCCTTGGCAAGGTTAAATACTGTAGAAGACATTGAAATAAACAGTCCGAATGATTTGTTGTGCTTGCATCAGGAGAGGGAAAAGGTGGTTATAGTACTATAGTACAGAACATGTCAAAACCCCTACGTGCCAGATGTACCATCACTCCCTGTGTTGCTTGTTTTAAGGCTGAGGGTAGAACGGCCATGTGTTTAATGTATAATACCATTCCACCCATTCTGTCCAGCCATTACCACCAGCCCGTTCTCCCCAACCTCCTGTGGCCCAACCCCTTCAAATATATTTTAACAATAACTAATTTGAGAAATTGTGGGTGGGGGAAATTGCACATAAATATTCCTTTTTGGGGTGGTAAAACGTAGTTGTACGTAATCCCAACACTTTTTCACTAAAGCATATTTACCAGAAGTCTACTGGCACGCTCTGATAATAAAATAATGTGCATCACGAGAAAATACAGCTCTGGACAGTTAGTCTGGAGTGGTAAAGGTGCCAAATTCCTTTTATCTGTGGCGGTGTACTGTAAGTTCGAATCCCCCATGGGGCGCAAAATCTCTTTGAAACGTGGACTCACATTTATTGCGGTATTGTGTTGTGAAGAAAAGTGCAATCATCACCTTGAAAATGAAATCCAAACCGCATTGCAGTATTTACAAAGTAGTTTTTTTCCCCCAATGGTCAAATTAACTCACAGATTGGTTTTGGGTACTGTATAAAACTCTACTAATAATACTAGGGCGACCACTCTCACAGATTGGTTTTGGGTACTGTATAAAACTCTACTAATAATACTAGGGCGACCACTCTCACAGATTGGTTTTGGGTACTGTATAAAACTCTACTAATAATACTAGGGCGACCACTCTCACAGATTGGTTTTGGGTACTGTATAAAACTCTACTAATAATACTAGGGCGACCACTCTCACAGATTGGTTTTGGGTACTGTATAAAACTCTACTAATAATACTAGGGCGACCACTCTCACAGATTGGTTTTGGGTACTGTATAAAACTCTACTAATAATACTAGGGCGACCACTCTCACAGATTGGTTTTGGGTACTGTATAAAACTCTACTAATAATACTAGGCGACCACTCTCACAGATTGGTTTTGGGTACTGTATAAAACTCTACTAATAATACTAGGGCGACCACTCTCACAGATTGGTTTTGGGTACTGTATAAAACTCTACTAATAATACTAGGGCGACCACTCTCACAGATTGGTTTTGGGTACTGTATAAAACTCTACTAATAATACTAGGGCGACCACTCTCACAGATTGGTTTTGGGTACTGTATAAAACTCTACTAATAATACTAGGGCGACCACTCTCACAGATTGGTTTTGGGTACTGTATAAAACTCTACTAATAATACTAGGCGACCACTCTCACAGATTGGTTTTGGGTACTGTATAAAACTCTACTAATAATACTAGGGCGACCACTCTCACAGATTGGTTTTGGGTACTGTATAAAACTCTACTAATAATACTAGGGCGACCACTCTCACAGATTGGTTTTGGGTACTGTATAAAACTCTACTGATAATACTAGGGCGACCACTCTCACAGATTGGTTTTGGGTACTGTATAAAACTCTACTAATAATACTAGGGCGACCACTCTCACAGATTGGTTTTGGGTACTGTATAAAACTCTACTAATAATACTAGGGCGACCACTCTCACAGATTGGTTTTGGGTACTGTATAAAACTCTACTAATAATACTAGGGCGACCACTCTCACAGATTGGTTTTGGGTACTGTATAAAACTCTACTAATAATACTAGGGCGACCACTCTCACAGATATGCTTTCACTTTTCAGAATTAGAATTGTGTGAGCAGGGGATGAATATTGTAAATAAAGATAACTGCCTCATGTGGGGTTAGAACTCACAACCAAGTTCATGAGCCAACCACTTTTGCAGCAGACTGCACCACCAATCAGTTATAGTAGATGGGGAAAACATAACGAAAAAATTCATGACCACCATTGTCATCTATTTCTTAGTTACAATGGATGTAGCTACGAATATAAATGTATAATCCTCATAGCCTACGTGTTTATTTTCTTCGTAAAAACACGTGTATGAAACGGTAAGCCAAACATTTCAATTTGGTCATATGCGGAAATGTGCCTTACTGCCTTTTGTGTAACGTCAATAGTCTGGTCAAGGATGCATATAAAAATATATTGGTACATCCCACTTACCAAGACCATTGCCAAATAAGGCGTGCTGTCACCTGCTTCATAGTAAAGCATTGAGGTGGTTCCACCCAGCACATAGAAGGGAGTGGATTGATAGCGAACCCTTCCCTTGAAATTATGTAGAGCAGTGGTCACCAACCGGTCGCTCTTCAAGGCATTCCTAGTCGATCATCAAACATTTCTGTAGAAAACCCAATGATAGTCTGTGATAAAGGCTTGCGTTCCTTTTTTAAATTTGTGTTGCACTGTTGGCGGTAGGTGCACTTGATTCAGAAGCCCTGTACACCAGGTAGGCAGATTGAAAAGGTTTGAAATGGGAACATTTGTCTGAAAAGACAAATCCACCTACCAGGCACACCTGTAACTAAATGGGGTGTTCCTACTGTGCTGGCCAATTGGATAGCTTATATCACCATGCCTAGAGCTTCCACAACCCCAGCCACAACAAAGCCACAACAAAGTTTGATAACTTTTAAAACCTTGACCAGAGAGGGATTGTCAAAGAATACAGCAAAGAACTGCTGTTTTTATGAGGGAGTTTCTACTCAGCACTGTCAACACCGTTTTTATTCAGCACTGTCAACACTGTTTTTATTCAGCACCGTCAACACTGTTTTTTTCAGTACTGTTAACACTGTTTTTATTTAGCACTGTCAACATTTTTTAACACTATTACAACACATAAAACACACTTCTCCCTACCTCTACTCACGCTGCAGCTGCATTGAATGAGTAGCCAAGTGTATCGACAGCCCCAAGTTTTTAAATTATTATTAGCAGCTCCTTGTGTCTATTTTAATATCAAGGAATATTTCACTTTTTCTTGTCTTAGGAACAACATGGTCAGTCTCATAGGAGGAAAGGAAGGAGAGAGCAGGGACCGTGAGAGGCTTGCCCTCTGCTGCTCTCTCCCTCGCTTCGCTGAGACTAATGCTGTGTTCAAAACAACTGGGAACTGGGAAATCTAAAAATCTCTGACTTCCGATTTCAGTGTGTTGAAGACATCTGGGAACTCGGGAAAAAAATGAGACCCGTCTGGGAAAAATACTTTTTTACGGTCATCCAATGTGGAATTCCCGAGTTCCCAGCATTACCATTAATCAGATGCTGATACAGATCAGTCCAGTAAAATAAAAAGGTCATTATTTAAATTATGCTCAGCTGTACCTTGCAAGTGCTACAACAACTGATGTATTTTGTTATCAAAGCTTGAGTTTTGAAATATATGGTCTGAGAGGAACAATATTGTCAGGCCAGGCATATAGCCAACATGCTGTGGAAATGTACTAGGCCTACTGCCCAAACCTCATTTGTATTAGATTAATGTTACATTTTTTAAGTCATGTTTAAAAACAAAACCTGAGTGATGGATCTCAGCTTGCTTTTTGACTGTAAAAGTGATCTTGACTCAGAAAAGGTTGGTGACCTCTACATTATGATTTCATTGGTAGTTGAACCACTAGGGGCCAAAATAGATAGATTTACTACTAAAAGACCAAAATATATATATATTTTGCAACAAACTGTGAAAATGAAGACCAAAAATGATGTGCTTCATTATAACTAAGCCTAAGTTACTCTTTTAATCATGACTTAGCATATGCAGATGTCCAGACGGCATCATTCTTTATCCCAAACATCACCCACCCCGAGAGAGCAGTCTGAGGAATGTGCCATACTGTAGCTGGCCTCTGTCGTTTGCTCAATTTTGACTTTCCTGACAGGCCTCTACAGTAATGTGCCTATGACATCTGGCCTGGGTGCCAGCGGTAGGCCCCGACTTTCCTAATGAATTAACACGCTCATGTTGGCACTACCAAGCACATCATTTATTAGCAGACCTGGCTGGAACACACCCAGGGGGCACTCTATTTGTTTATGACAACAGGCTCCAGGTGACAATACCTCTTAGCCTGTCCGGGATTCAAGGTCGCAGTGCTGTGCTGCCGTTTGGTATGAAGCAGGACAATATATTGCATTTTTGTTGTTGTTGCATATAGTTGCCAAGAGTGAGTTGACAATTAAGAGGCCATGTCAACGGTATTTGTCAACGGTATTTGAACAATGAGGATATCAGTTTCAACAACAATACATACTGTATAACAAAAACAATTGCTCCTTGCAAATAAACATACAGAGGCAAATTCTGTAGGATAAAAAGTGATTTTAATGTAAATACACTAACATTGGCTGAATTATACATTTTGACATTTTGTGTTGATATCTGCCTTGAAATAGCACAGCACACTTTTAACTGCACAGTTTTAGTTTACCTACGAACTTCATTACATATGAACCTCACCACATACGAACTTCATTACATACAATGTCAGCATTTAAGTGAAAGCAAATGTAGAATTTATTTGTCCTGTTTGTCCCCTCGTTCAACACAGTAGAATGGCAGCAGAGGAAATACAAAACAGAAACAGCACGTATATTTCATTGCCTGAAGTGAGGGGAAATAGAAAGAAATATCTCAGGTCGAGCTACAGTTGAGTAAACATCTATTAATTCTGCATGCTGTAATACATTTTTGTGGGGTTTTGTGTAGAAAATGAAATTATAGACAGGATGCTTTAGCAATGATCTGCTCTCTGGGATGAAAAAGGTAGGAGAGGTGATACTGGTGAAACTACAGTATACTTACTATAGTACAACCCTGGTGAACAAGTGAAACCCTGGCGAACTGGAAAACCCCCGGCGAACTGGAAAACCCCGGTGAACTGAGAAAACGTCTGGTGAACTGAGAAGACCCCGGTGAACTGAGAAAACCCCTGGTGAACTGAGAAGACCCCGGTGAACTGAGAAAACCCCGGCGAACTGGGAAAGCCCCTGGTGAACTGAGAAAACCCCTGGTGAACTGGAAAACCCCTGGTGACCTGAGAAGACCCCGGTGAACTGGGAAAACCCCGGTGAACTGAGAAAACCCCTGGTGAACTGAGAAGACCCCGGTGAACTGGAAAACCCCGGTGAACTGAGAAAACCCCTGGTGAACTGGGAAAACCCCTGGTGAACTGAGAAGACCCCAGCGAACTGAGAAGACCCCGGTGAACTGAGAAGACCCCGGTGAACTGAGAAAACTTCTGGTGAACTGAGAAGACCCCGGTGAACTGAGAAAACCCCCGGTGAACTGAGAAAACCCCGGTGAACTGAGACAACCTCTGGTGAACTGAGAAGACCCCGGTGAACTGAGAAGACCCCGGTGAACTGAGAAGACCCCTGGTGAACTGAGAAGACCTCGGTGAACTGAGAAGACCCCTGGTGAACTGAGAAAACCCCGGTGAACTGGGAAAACCCCTGGTGAACTGAAAAGACCCCGGTGAACTGGGAAAACCCCGGCGAACTGGGAAAGCCCCTGGTGAACTGAGAAAACCCCTGGTGAACTGAGAAAACCCCTGGTGAACTGAGAAGACCCCGGTGAACTGGGAAAACCCCGGTGAACTGAGAAAACCCCAGTGAACTGGGAAAACCCCGGTGAACTGGGAAAACCCCGGTGAACTGAGAAAACCTCTGGTGAACTGGGAAAACCCTGGTGAACTGAGAAAACTTCTGGTGAACTGAGAAAACCCCGGTGAACTGAGACAACCTCTGGTGAACTGAGAAGACCCCGGTGAACTGAGAAGACCCCTGGTGAACTGAGAAAACCCTGGTGAACTGAGAAAACCTCTTATATTACTTCAAGGGAAGAGTATAAGTTCTGCTCAAATTTTCAGCAATAACAAAATGAAAACTACCAATCAAAACTACAGTATAAGCATGCAATGCAATGGAAATGAAGGTTGTATGGAAACACAACAAACTAGTATGACACGGCTAACTTAATCACCATGATAAAATACATGCATGATAAAGTGTAGGCATTCACCTGGCCAAGTTGACTTGTTGACATGGACAGGGAAGATGCTACACATCCACAGAACCATTTGCACATCTGAAAAACAGGCAAGTGACAAAACTTGACAGTCTTCTTGATGGTGTTATGGTAGTCTTTGGATAACTTAGAAAACATGGCTTTGTGGCTATTCTTTGCCATTTGAATTTGAAACTGCAATCAATTTGACACTGCAACAACTGAGTGCTGTACGTTTGTGGATGTTCCTGAATAAATAAGACAGTTGTGGTGATGAGCAAACGCTCATTGACTGCTGTCTGGTCTAGACACCTGTTCTCTTCTCCCCGTCGCCTCCCCATGCCAGTCAGCCAGTCTGAGGGCAGACTCTGGGAGACGAGAAGCAAGTACAGGGAGTGAATATTTAGTAAATAACCGACATGAAACAAAATAAGGACGGCGTTTGGACAGGGGGAACAAAAAAGACATTAGTGCAACAGGGGATGAAACTGAGGAAGAGACAGATATAGGGGAGGCAATCAATAGGTGATGGTCCAGGTGTGTCCAATGAAGCGCTGATGTGTGTAAGATGATGACAGGTGTGGGTAATGATGGGCCGCCTGGCGCCAGAGACCGCCAGAGAGGGGGAGCGGGAGCAGGCGTGACAGTAGCCCCCCCTCTAGGGGCGCCACCCGGCGTCCCACCTGGGCCAGCCGAGGCATGGGAACCCAACAAGCCAGCTGAGGCGTGGCGCGGAAGCTGAGGCGCGGAAGCCTGACGAGCCGGCTGAGGCGCGGGAGCTCGACGAGCCGGCTGAGGAATGACGTGGGATGGGAGCCTGTCGAGCCAACCGAGGCAAGAAAACCTCTCGAGCCAGCTAAGGCATGGAAGCCTGACGAGCCAGCTGAGGCATGGAAGCCTGACGAGCCAGCTGAGGCACCCCCGGTTCCTTCGGGAGTGGCACTCGACGTCACCAAAAAAAAAAAAATCTCCCTGATGTTGTGGTGTCAACATTCTGTGAGGATAAACACTGGGAGACGAGAAGCAAATACAGGGAGTGAATATTCAATAAATAACCAACATGAAACACAACAAGGGGGACAGGGGGAACAAGAACTACATTAATGATGACATGGGGATGAAACTGAGGAATAGACAGATATAGGGGAGGCAATCAATAAGTGATGGAGTCCAGGTGAGTCCAATGAATCGCTGATGCGCGTAACAGTGGTGACAGGTGTGCGTAATGATGGCCCTCGAGCGCCAGAGAGGGGGAGCGTGAGCAGGCGTGACACAGTCAGTCACTTGGCAGTGGTTGGCATGAGACACTTCCTTGCGTGCTGAGCCTATGCAGACACCATCCTCGCCATGCAATCGACCCAGATGCCAAGCTCATTTGTGAACTGGCAGGACTGGGGAGCTATACACCTCAATAGGTTCAACAACAGTAATTCCGTTTTCTTTCTCTATCATGGAAATGATCAGGGAAAACAAACAGTGATGGAAAATGAAACCATTTCATGCATGGCCTGGGTAATGCGCTCAGCTGAAAACTCAACAACTGGTGTTGCTTATTAACTTGTGTGAGTGAATGTTTCCCTGGTAATACCCACTACATCTGCTCCAAATAATCTCTCTCTGCATGCCAGAATGGTGGAGAACATCCATATGCGCATTTGAGTACAATAAGGGTTAACTGCAGTGTTACTATGGTATATACTGTACTGCATTTTAAGATAATCATGCAGAATATAACATGGGTTTACTTATTTGACTTATTTTACTGTGGTTAGTCTTGGACTGAAAGACTTGCAAGTGTCTTTGATTCCTTCCCAAATCCCCATGTTGACTCTGCCAAGCCAAGTGCATTATGTCATGTTTGTGTTTGTGTGGGGAAAACAAGCCAGTGCCAATGCACTACAAACAGATGGTGTCATTGTATATCACTGTCAAATGTTTTGATTCTGTCAGCTTGGATTAATATAATTCATCTTCAATCATAAAGTACACTCCTCCTTTTCTCTCCTGTGCCGTTAACTCCTTTCCACTACCAATGGGGGATAATGATCCATTTGAACATTACACACACTCAGAAAAGTCAATAATTATTAGATTCATTTGAGGGATGTTAAAATAATTAACATGCCATATCTGACCTGGTGACTCATTGCATTGCACCCCGGTACAATTATTCAACATTGGTCAATTTATAGGCGTATTCAATAATTTTCTACACAAAATAAATTGTGATCTGAGAATCCTTGAAGCACCTCGGCCTCTGACAATTGCATACATCACATTTAACCGAATAATGACTAATGCTATTGTCTTTGGGAATCCAGCTCTGGTAATGACTCATTGGTAATCTGTATGTGAGACGACTCTGAACAATGGCACACACTTTAAGAAATGTACACCAACATTCATAACAGGCTGGGGGATTTGAGCCCTTGGCTTGTGTCAAGCTGGCAACATGCTTGTTATGAAAATGGATCTGAGAGTGGCTTTTGGCAAAGGCTACACGAATGGAACTGGCAGACGTCTTTCAGCCCAGCAACACAAATCAGTCCTTAGTCATAACGGCAAATAAACAGCCACCATGCAAATCTGGTCTGGGGCACTCCTAACAGGCTGCACCTGCTGAGAGCCAAGTGGCTCAGGCTCAGGGAGAAGAAGATGGCTTTCAAAGTCAAGGGCAAAGAGGAGGCCAGCTGTTCACAAAGACAATTTCAAGCTTTGCTGTAATAGAACACAACATTAGGCAACCATGTCTTGTTGCCTGTGGACCGGACTTTGGTATTCATGATTTACCCATTTTATACCCCAAAATTGACAAGACAAATTGATTAAGATAAAATTGCAGATAGAGAGGGTATGATGAAAGAATTAAACTAAATGTTTGTTTGATTACAATCTACAAATGCCCCCCCCCAACCCCACACACGTACATACACAATTCATCATGAAAAAAAATACTATTTAGGGAGTTATTCAAAAGCCTTTCAAAGTGGCCCAATTGTCCTTCAGCAGTTGTCCTTCAGCAAATCTTTTGATGTTACAAGAGTGTGGAAAGATAGGAAGTAAATCCCTCTCTACAGGCTAAATGTAGCGGTTTCAAAAGCTTTTCAAAATCAACAAAGAACCCACAACTAATGAATCAGTAGCCTTTTACTGAAACCTGAATATGCATTTGATTGTATATCCGTTATGTTTTCCACTCTTATATGTACTTATTCAACCCCTAATTGCTGGGAGACACAACTGCTGTGACATATACAGCCTTTTATTTGTGTTATAAAGATGTTTTGTAGCCCACATACTTTTCAGATGTTGGATTGCAGCACAAATATAAGTTATGGTTCAGAGCAGAAAGCTAGAAGCACTAGCTTCCTCTCCTAATGGCTGATAGGGTTCATTAACAAAAGGCTGTGCCCATTCTTTGGCAAGCCAACCCCTATAGTTTGTCGAAAGGTTTCTTTGTAACAGGTATGGAGGATAAAATGTATTAATTTTACAGCAGGCGTGCAAGAAAACTTCCAGATACTTACCATGCTCATTTGCACAAGGCTAATTTCTGCCCAGCACTTCAGATAGGCGGAGACACTCTGCGGTCCCCAGGGAAGAGTTTACTGTGTTTTCCATACTGAGAGTTTTGAGAACAGGAAAGGAAACAGATGTGTAAATGGTATGGAAATATTAAAGGAAATAGAGAGAGGAAGAAGGGACATAAATAAGGAAATGTGGGAGACAAAGTGCTCAAGGCTTTTGTAAATGCAGCGATCTGAAATCTACTACTTCATGTGCTTCTTCAGAAGAGTGTTCATGTATCCCCTTGTGGTAAATGAGCAAATGTGCAATGGTGAATTCCCTTATGGTGAATGAGAAAATGTGCAACAGTGAATTCCCTTATGGTGAATTCCCTTATGGTGCATGAGCAAATGCGCAATGGTGAATTCCCTTATGGTGAATGAGCAAATGTGCAACAGTGAATTCCCTTATGGTGAATGAGCAAATGTTGCAACAGTGAATTCCCTTATGGTGAATGAGCAAATGTGCAATGGTGAATTCCCTTATGGTGAATGAGCAAATGTGCAATGGTGAATTCACTTATGGTGAATGAGCGAATGTGCAATGGTGAATTCCCTTGTGGTGAATGAGCAAATGTTGCAATGCTGAATTCCCTTATGGTGAATGAGCAAATGTGCAATGTTGAATTCCCTTATGGTGAATGAGCAAATGTGCAATGGTGAATTCCCTTATGGTGAATGAGCAAATGTGCAATGGTGAATTCCCTTATGGTGAATGAGCAAATGTTCAATGGTGAATTCCCTTATGGTGAATGAGCAAATGTTGCAATGGTGAATTCCCTTATGGTGAATGAGCAAATGTGCAATGGTGAATTCCCTTATGGTGAATGAGCAAATGTTGCAATGGTGAATTCCCTTATGGTGAATGAGCAAATGTTGCAATAGTGAATTCCCTTATGGTGAATGAGCAAATGAGCAATGATGAATTCCATTATGGTGAATTCCCTTATGGTGAATGAGCAAATGTTGCAATGGTGAATTCCCTTATGGTGAATGAGCAAATGTTGCAATGCTGAATTCCCTTATGGTGAATGAGTAAATGTGCAATGTTGAATTCCCTTATGGTGAATGAGCAAATGTTGCAACAGTGAATTCCCTTATGGTGAATGAGCAAATGTGCAATGGTGAATTCCCTTATGGTGAATGAGCAAATGTGCAATGGTGAATTCCCTTATGGTGAATGAGCAAATGTTGCAACAGTGAATTCCCTTATGGTGAATGAGCAAATGTGCAATGGTGAATTCCCTTATGGTGAATGAGCAAATGTGCAATGGTGAATTTCCTTATGGTGAATGAGCAAATGTTGCAATAGTGAATTCCCTTATGGTGAATGAGCAAATGAGCAATGATGAATTCCATTATGGTGAATTCCCTTATGGTGAATGAGCAAATGTGCAATGTTGAATTCCCTTATGGTGAATGAGCAAATGTTGCAACAGTGAATTCCCTTATGGTGAATGAGCAAATGTGCAATGGTGAATTCCCTTATGGTGAATGAGCAAATGTTGCAATGGTGAATTCCCTTATGGTGAATGAGCAAATGTTCAATGGTGAATTTCCTTATGGTGAATGAGCAAATGTGCAATGGTGAATTCCCTTATGGTGCATGAGCAAATGTGCAATGGTGAATTCCCTTATGGTGCATGAGCAAATGTTGCAATGGTGAATTCCCTTATGGTAAATGAGCAAATGAGCAATGGTGAATTCCCTTATGGTGCATGATCAAATGTTGCAATGGTAAATACCCTTATGGTGAATGAGCAAATGTGCAATGGTGAATCCCCTTATGGTTAATGAGCAAATGTGCAATGGTGAATTCCCTTATGGTGAATGAGCAAATGTGCAATGTTGAATTCTCTTATGGTGAATGAGCAAATGAGCAATGGTGAATTCCCTTATGGTGAATGAGAAAATGTTGCAATGATGAATTCCCTTATGGTGAATGAGCAAATGTTGCAATGATGAATTCCCTTATGGTGAATTCCCTTATGGTGAATGAGCAAATGTGCAATGGTGAATTCCCTTATGGTGAATTCCCTTATGGTGAATGAGCAAATGAGCAATGGTGAATTCCCTTATGGTGAATGAGCAAATGTGCTATGGTGAATTCCCTTATGGTGAATGAGCAAATGTTGCAATGGTGAATTCCCTTATGGTGAATGAGCAAATGTGCAATGGTGAATTCCCTTATGGTGAATGAGCAAATGTTGCAATGGTGAATTCCCTTATGGTGAATGAGCAAATGTTGCAATGATGAATTCCCTTATGGTGAATTCCCTTATGGTGAATGAGCAAATGTGCAATGGTGAATTCCCTTATGGTGAATGAGCAAATGAGCAATGGTGAATTCCCTTATGGTGAATGAGCAAATGTGCAATGGTGAATTCCCTTATGGTGAATGAGCAAATGTTGCAATGGTGAATTCCCTTATGGTGAATGAGCAAATGTTGCAATGATGAATTCCCTTATGGTGAATTCCCTTATGGTGAATTCCCTTATGGTGCATGAGCAAATGTTGCAATGGTAAATACCCTTATGGTGAATGAGCACATGTGCAATGGTGAATTCCCTTATGGTTAATGAGCAAATGTGCAATGGTGAATTCCCTTATGGTGAATGAGCAAATGAGCAATGGTGAATTCCCTTATGGTGAATGAGCAAATGTTGCAATGATGAATTCCCTTATGGTGAATGAGCAAATGTTGCAATGATGAATTCCCTTATGGTGAATTCCCTTATGGTGAATGAGCAAATGTGCAATGGTGAATTCCCTTATGGTGAATTCCCTTATGGTGAATGAGCAAATGAGCAATGGTGAATTCCCTTATGGTGAATGAGCAAATGTTGCAATGGTGAATTCCCTTATGGTGAATGAGCAAATGAGCATTTCCCCGAATCCCTTGAACTAACATGAATTGACTTATGAATGTCGTCAACCAAAGGCATCATTTATGGATGACAGTGGCAGCCTCCTCTTCCTTGGGAGCTGCTGCAGCTCCTCATCAGCTGATTGGGCTGTTTTTTATCCTGCCGTGTTAAAACTGAATTCAATTACAGGATCGGTAAGACACTTCTCTGGAACCGTGCTGCTCAACTACAATCCTTTTAACACTCGATGAGGTGTTATATTTTCTATAAACAACGGTTTGATCTCTTGCATTTTTTTTTTTACTGGAACCTGAGATGAATCTCAACTGTTTTTTATGAATTTGGCATCATACTGAAAATAATAAAAGATCTTAACTTATAGCCCAGATACATTAAGACATTTATAGCACAGTTTAGTGTTTCTTTATGGACTGTTTAAATTAAGCGAGCGTGTTTTCTGAGCCATGTTTTCACACAACTGTGTTATCTTGGCAAAAAAGAAAAGTCAATTATCCTCAAGGTTTTAGTAATCCAGGCCTGTGTGTAGCTCCTTCATTGACTAACATGCCACTCGACAGAGAAGACAAATTAGATGCTCAGGAAATGGTTTGGGAAGTGTGGCTGTGACAAGGCTTTACTAGAAGCGTGACTGCAAGAGGAAAATGTTTCCACCTGTACGACACTGATTAGAGCAGACTGCCAGTTTTATTTAGCAGACCCAAAGCCACGTGTATAGTACTGTATGTCAAACCTATCTGGTCCAAAATATATGTCCTATCCCTCTCTTGGCTCAATCAACTCCCAGCCCAACTCAGGGTTAAATGTCGTCATTAGTAGAGTCTGTTGTCTATTAAATCTTTTGTTAAAATGGACTGACATTTCAATGAACATCCATTTGTGATAATAAATAGCAAGACTAGAGACCCAAGGGTTAACTAATCAAAATGGTAAAATGCATTTTTATTGCATTTAATTTATTCCATAATAATGAGAACTGATGTACAAGGATTTAAGGTAATCTAATCACTTTATAGGTAATGCTCTATAAAGACACAAGTGTGCTACGTTGCCTTGCCCTCTACACCAAGCACATGCCCGAAGCTACTGCAACATGCTTTAACAAAGTCTATGCAAGAGTAAATTATTCATGATCCTTCGCACCTGCTGTATTACGCATTTAAACCAGATAGATGTTACATATTGAAGGATCTCATTTTCAGAGTTGAAGCCATAGCAACAGCTGGTTCACATCTTAATAATCAGCTCTGCAGATGAGGTTTGGTATTAAATGAATGGCAAGTACAGTACTTTTGCAATCAATTCATAGAGAATAGTTTGCAGGAGGTTTATCTAATATCTAATTCAGAAATGAATGAAAAATCTATTTAGTGGCTAGTCCTTATCAAGATCAGTCTGCCCACTACGCCACCCCTGCTCCAGAAAGACAAAAATGACAGGAAGCATCTGAGCTGGCCAGTGGCCACTCTCACTGCATCTCTTTATATCTACAGGTAATGGACAAAATAATGGAAACACTAACACCTCAGTAACTGAGGATACAAAGGGATAGATTCTGTCAGATCTGCACTAGCCGACACCCGCCTAGCGGTTGTTTTGGTGGTATCGCAGGTGAAACTGCATAAAAGCAGTCAAATCCACAAGCGGCACCCAGTATTATACCAAAGCAGACATTGCCATTGGCTGCACAGTCTCATTAAGAGAAATCTAATACAGCCTTTTTTACAAGTTTGAACACTGAGATGTAGGCTAGCCTAATCTACACCTCAATTAGGCTGATAGAAATCCTCATTATTTTGTTGAATGATTTTACATTTGAGTGTCATTATTTCTATATAGCAGACACATTTTCATTCTGAATTTCTAACGCGAGTGGGACGGGTGTGGCTTCGTGACAAGGACCACACGAGCAGCAGCTCACCGATGTGACATTTCTAACGCAGTTCCACCTCCGACACTGCCAAAACACCAGCTATGTGGGTGTCGGCTAAGGCGGGTTAATGCCTGTGCTGATTGGATCTAGGCCAAAGTATATGGAAAGCAGGTGCTTCCACAAGGTATGGTTCATGAGTTAATAAAGCAATTAACATCCCATCATGTTTGGGGTCATGAATAAAAATACTGGGCAGGCCATTATTTTGGCTATCATGGCTATGCCCCAATATTATGACGACGCCCCCATCCACAGGGCACGAGTGGTCACTGAATGGTTTGATGAGCATGAAAACGATGTAAACCACATGACACGGCAGTTTCAGTCATCAGATCTCAGCCCAATTGAACACTTATGGGAGATTCCGGAGCAACACCCGAGATGGGGTTTTCCACCACCGTCAACAAAACACCAAATTATGGAATTTCTCATGGAAGAATGGTGCTGCGTCCCTCCAATAGAGTTGCAGACACTTGTAGAACCTATGCCAATGTGCGTTGAAGCTGTTCTGGCTCATGATGGCTCAACACCTTATTAAGACACTTTATGTAAAGGTGTTTCCTTTATTTTGGCAGTTACCTGTACATTGTTAAAAAAAATCCCAGCTCAGCCCTTAAGGCATTTAAGATGAACACATTTATACTTCATGTTCCTTGTATGACCTCAGGTAAGACATATAATGGGATCCTACTCCAGAAAGGTATGGGAAGTGTTATGGGTGTATTATGTGAGTCACCAGATGTTAATAAATCCACTGGCATGCTCTAAACTGCAGGGGATTTAAGCCAAGCCAGCTGTCCCTCAATACTGTGAAACCCCCCCAAAATAAAGTAGAGGTTAACAGCATGGAATTAATTCGGATGGAATGTCAATCTCAATAATTACCTTGCATTCACATAGATAAACACCATTCTGTTTTTTAATCTCTTTGTTTAAGGGAGATTTGATGATAGTGATGCCAATCATGAGGAAATTAATGGAGAACAGAGAGCAGTTTAGCCACATATTAATGCAGCGGTTTGAGGGCAGAGAATAACTCTATCCCAGCTATTTTAGGGTAGAGATGCCTACATCTCTATTGTTTATGTTTGTGGTAGCCTCGTATTTACCAGACTAATTACCGATGGGACCCCGGTTTAAAATAGGCAACCGGTAGACTACCATAAAGAAAAAGTTACCTAAAAGTTACCTAATCTTCCACAATCCCTATGCTTAGTTAAGTGTTCTCTAACTAAGGGATTTTCAAACTTTTCTTGACCAGGGAACCCCACCCAGACAAACCGGAGACCCAGGGATCCCCAATCATTATGTTAGGAAAAAACAATATTATCCTCAGGTGAATGATAATGGCAAGTAGAAGTAAACAACATTTTAAAATTAAGATATTTGGTAAACAGTTAGTTGGAAGAGGAAGTATAAACTAAATAGTTTATTACTGTAGCTCAAAATGTATGTTGGCGATGTAGAGAACATTTTGCCGTTTTGAAGCTCATTTCCTGCAATGCTAGGCATTTTGTCATGGCTAATGCTGTGTTCCTCTTTATAACTTCATAACAAAATCAATGGGCATGTATGTGCCCTGAATGCCCATACATTTTTTGAAGGGAACTGTCTAGCTTTTATTTGATTGTTAGTTTTCAAGATGGTACTGTGAAAAATATATATGTAGTTCATTATAATGTCTGCATGCTTTCTATCTGGTTTTGGTCATTCAAGTTGACATTTAACAATTTTTTTCATCCTGAAAATTACCATTTAGACGGCCTGCCTAAGAATTTTCTATACAGAACAAAACTGTAATTAGCTCCAATTACTGTAATTTCCTCCACGTTAAAGGGATAGTCTGAGATCTTGCCCTTTATCTACTTCCCAGAGTCGAATGAACCGGAACAGCTAGCATGATAAGTGTTCATGTAGAATTCCAGTCATTGTGTTAAGGCTAACTGACATTGGCTCGGGAAACTAACTAACTTCCTTCATACTGGAGGACGCAGAGACATAAAAATGGTATCCACGATGGCATTCTGATGCAGCTAGGGATATTCATGAAATAATACTTTACACATCAAAAAATCCCAACAAATATTTTTTCTAAAAATATAAACATTTGTGGACCCCCTGCAGTACCTCGAGGGGTCTGCGGACCCCAGTTTGAAAACCCCTGGTCTAACTACATATTACTATTTTACATTACCATTAGATTTGCCTTGCTAATAGCGAAGAAGGATGCATCATTTTTTATTGAACTGTCAGACGTTCTCAGCATTGCAGTAGAAGGGTTCAATTAGAGCAGAGATATTCCCCAAAGACTGGCATTAGTGTGCAATTAATCTGTACATTCTATCCAGCAAGACTGCATCCTTCAGCACAGACTTTACCTTCAAGCATGTATCTGCTGCTATGCATTTCTGTTGAGTATATGATTCATTGTATTGTGTTACTCAAACATGCAGTTCTTCTACTTGCTTGATTTTTAAACCAAGTCTATTATTTAAAAGAAAGGAAAAACATTTTCTCCATTTGAGGGTTTTTGTCAAGGGAATGCTATGGTACTTAGCAATAGAAACTGCAAATGTCCAACAGCAAGCTAGTCCTGTGTTCGCTAAGCATCATTACAGCAACCTATCTTGTTTTATTCAAATTGTAAAATGTTGTAGCTAAAAATGAACATTGTCATTGAGGTGTCATTACTATGGTAATGTTTATGGTAGGTGTAATTTTTCTTTTGTTATGTTAATGTACCTTTTCATATTCTGAATGTGTGTGTATATTAGTTTATGTTAATGTACAATGTCATGTTTTGAATGTGTGTATTTTGCTATATTTCCAAAGGTACACAATGCAATGAGCAAATGCATTAAGATGAAAATCCCTGCAAATCATTGTGCACAGAACAACAAACAGGGTCACAATCTGCTTCCCCATCACATAATAGACAGATGGACCAGTCCCCTTCCAAGGAACAACAAGCTAGCGTTAGTATTCAGCACTGTTTACTTTGCACTATTGGAAATGTACATATTAATTGCTTTCTTTCCTTTTGTTGTGTTGAAGTAGCACTGCCCAGAACTCAATATCATGGTAGAATGAATCCTTTTAAGAAATCGGAGCAGCAACACCGAAGTTGCAGGTCTCTCGGGCTTGCTCTCTGTCTAACTAACATGTTTAGTCTAGAGACAACTATCCCCTTCCCTTGGGCGAAGTGGGGACTGAAATAGGATGCTTGCCAAACAACTTCAAAGCTCTTTATCATGGCAAATTGCCTACTCATGCAACTACTGGACGCCAGAATACAATGTACTTTATATATCTTCCCTTATAACGGTAGTTTAGAAAATGAATTAATGGCTGTATTCATCAATCTAGCAAGAAGGCAATATTGTAATAATGTAGTAGTGTTTCCCCTCCCTATAAAGCTACGACCTTTGGCTTTCACCTCGAATTGTTTATTTATGTCTGAGAAAAAACATGTTTCAATGTATATGCTCTAGTACACAATACAAGAAAAACAAACCATATAGAAATATGATGATATCATAGTGAATTCATGACATGTGAATGAATCAGCCTTGTCATACTTTATAATATGTCTATATATAGTTTCAGTTTTAGGAACATCTAACCAAAATATTTCACCTTCTTTATTACTTTACTCAAAATATCATGACATGAGTGAATGTCCAAGTGTGTGACATTTGTGAACATCTAAACATTTTGGCCATTTAAATCCTATCGACATGGGAGATGTGCTGTGAAAAGGATGCTTTTTCTTGGCTCTACTATGCTTTGTGTTTAAATCAGGCTTCCACACAAAATTACTTCTTACTTATTTTAGGTTTAAATTATTATTTAATTTTATTCATTATCATACAGCTATAAAAGTTATATATTTCCATTCGAGGGGAAATCTGGGGATGTCTGTGTCTTAAACGAATCGATCTGCTGAGCTGTTTTTCTAAGGACCATGTATTCTTAAAAAACAGTGGGAAATGAATAAAATAAGTCATGTAAACATCTAATCAGTAATTACAGGTAAATCGAGTGCACAAAAAAATTGGGCACTGTAGTCTTAAGAGGTTCAACTTACCTCTCACACTCCCCTTATTGAACAGATCACACAATATGTTACACCTGTAGGGGGAAAACAATGTGATTAAGATTGGACAAATCATTTCATACATTATCAAACATGATGAAATACAAAATGTGTCAGACTATGGAAAATAGCAATTATTGGAACTACTTCCTGTTTGCATGCGATGCAACATTGTGGACTGTACACAGGATGTAAAGCCTACAGTATGTTACTGTCAAAAAAGTAAACCAATTCAGGGTAGGACAAACGCCATAGAATTATGACAATTTGATTTCAGAAGAACTACTGCATTGTTTTGTTTTCTGGTTATATGGTTCAGGTTTAGCTATTAATATTAGTTTTAGTGTCTTTTATGGATTGTTGTGTTGTTTTCTTCATTTTGATCAGTCATTTTTGAAGTCTCTAGTTAACATGAATTAGTGGTTTTAGAGTGTCTATGCTCTTATTTTGGGGTTAGGAGAGACAGGTTTACTTTTTTAAGTGTAAGTAACTTTTATAATCATTTATAATCGGCAAACGCAACATTATAGTTATTATTAGGGTTACCTGCTTAAGGTTAAGTCATCCTTTGAGTCCAACGATCTACTCACTTAATAAGACTGCAGAATTCAGATCTCTAAATGGCCTTCAGCAGAGGTGATATTTAAAAGCACTGGACATTACAGTACAAATGCAGCTTTCTAAGGTTGAATAACAAAAATGCAAAAGAGAGAGATAGCAGAGACACTGATGGATTGCTGATAAAAGACACGGCAATCTGAGTCCATCCCATTCATTCTTTCAGTGATGGCATAAGAGTGTGAATATCTACGATATTCACATACTGTATGTCGAGTACTGTATATGAGCCAAGTCCAAAAGGTTGAAGGCATTTAGACAATATTATGGTAGTATAGGGGGACTTTCTTACCTCTTTTATCGCCATATCATTCTCAGAGACATGCTAGTGCAAACAAGTCAATCAGAATTTGTGTTTAATAAGGTCAAACTTAGAAAATAGGTTAAAAATCCATTTATTAGTCTAAACATTATACATTTAATATGACTAACCAAGATTCAAGGAACAATTTATATCTTACTTTGAAATTATTTAACAAAAGATTCTTTATCGTGTTAATGCATGTTATCTATACTGTTGCACAGAAATTACGAAAGACAAGTCTGGGAAAGTCTCGAAATGTCATTTTTTGTGGACTTTCTGTATATAAAAAAAACAACATTTTTAGCAATGACCTGAAACCAAGCAGGCATTTAGTGCTAGAAACAAGTACTTCAAATGTTTCTGTTTTTACCCAAAAGTTTCAGCTTTATTAACAAATTATGGAAAAACAAATTTACCAATTTATGGCCACCTATTTAGAGAAGCTTACACATGGTGCTTTATGGTCTTTTTAATATACGTTTTTAGTTACAAATACAAGTTAAACACAGAACAGAGCACTTGTAGTAAGCTACAAACATAGCTGATTGCTTTCAACCCCAACACAAAACATTTAAATTAGTTTTACAAGATCAAATTCTAACATCATAACAAATATTTAAAAAATAATTTATAAACTTGGTTAACTTCACTCAATAGTAGCATCCTATTGTCACCCTGATGAAATCAAAGTTCACTAAGGGGTATCATGAAGCATCAAGTTCTGTGACAACTTCATGCTTTTCTTTTCTGAGGGACAAACAATTATGGACAACCAAGAACAACGTTACAATGTAGCTTATTGAAACACAAGTGTCTCTCTTTTGTTTTCTCTGCTCGTTGTTCTAAAAAAAGAGCCCACGTTGTCAAGAAAATCATAGAGACACTGTGTGAAAGGTTAAGGGTCATCTACTGTAGCTATGTGCTTCATTTGTGGACAAATCCTGAGGGAGGAGAATGTAAAAAACAAAACAAAGAAACAATCGTAAGGTTGTCTTATGTCGGAGGTCACAGATGTGTAGCACCTTCAATATCTACCATAGGGATGTTCTCTGTAGCCCCCTCGTGAGAGCCTTGTTGTTGGGGCTTTGAGTGTCGGACGGGTTGTAGTCCACTCCTCTTCTGCAAGAGGTAGAGTTCAGACAACATTACATAGTAAGATAATAATCCAAACCAAGGTAAAAGTAAGGAACTACTATAATATTTTTGTTGGTAGACTAAAGACAAACTCCAGTAGGTCAAAACAAACTAAGGGTTCAATCCAACCGGTCTGAGCAATGTTTTGTTTCCTACTGGCTGTATCTGCTACGTGTTTAATTGTGACCGGAAGTTTTGTTTCCTAGTGGCTGTATCTGCTACGTGTTTAATTGTGACCGGAAGTTTTGTTTCCTACTGGCTGTATCTGCTATGTGTTTAATTGTGACCGGAAGTTTTGTTTCCTACTGGCTTTATCTGCTACGTGTTTAATTGTGACCGGAAGTTTTGTTTCCTACTGGCTGTATCTGCTACGTGTTTAATTGTGACCGGAAGTTTTGTTTCCTAAAGTGTACGTAATAAAGCAGTTTGGACATTCCCCTGTAGAAACTGGCCTTGGTCTATGACCAACTCAATGATTCAAAGACTTGCTTCGCTTCGTGCTCACTGTTCTTTCCACTTGAATGGTTAAGTATGCAGTGTCATACTCCTTTAATGATCAATTAGCGTCTTCATAACAGCTGTGGTGTCTTCATGCATCATGTGCTGGGGATCAAGGCTCCATGAAGCTCGCAGAACATAAAATACAGAGCAGTGTGCCCCTAGACACTCCTGTATGCCCTCATCCACATTTCATACCAAGTAATAAGACCAAGTCTTTCTTTTTCAATGGGCAATACTGCGTCACATGAGCCTATTACACGTTTAAGGCAATACCATGCAACTTGTTGTCACATGGGATTGGGCTACAGCTGCTGGGGGAGCTGGAAATGGGTTACACTAATACAGGCTATTCAAACCATAGAAAATCATTGTCATATCTCGGGCGTTAATCGTTCTAAACAAGGGCATGCATATCCATGGGAGCATTCTCAGGTCCTTGTTTTCGGCTGCTATTACCACTGGGGCTACTGCTCTCAGCACAGTAAATTAATGACATGAGCGTTCTGTCCTCTGTCGGCTGAAAACTGAGCTCTGGCTCATTCAGGATGTCGCTCCTTTTTTAGAATTATATAAAGAGCACAGTCCTTCGCTGTGCAGAGTGCTGGTTCCATGGCACAAAGTATTGATGGAGCAGAAAATCAAATCATTTCCCTTTTGGTTTTTGTTGTGTCCACACTTCAGCACCCTGGTGCACAATTCAAGCTTCTGATAATGAACGACCATTCTGTAGCAGACCCACTGTGGAAACCAGTTTCAGTGGAGAGCAGAGGGCTCAGAGAACCAGCTTTAGTGGAGATCAGAGGGCTCAGAGAACCAGCTTCAGTGGAGAGCAGAGGGCTCAGAGAACCAGCTTCAGTGGAGAGCAGAGGGCTCAGAGAACCAGCTTCAGTGGAGAGCAGAGGGCTCAGAGAACCAGCTTCAGTGGAGAGCAGAGGGCTCAGGGAACCAGCTTTAGTGGAGAGCAGAGGGCTCAGAGAACCAGCTTCAGTGGAGAGCAGAGGGCTCAGAGAACCAGCTTCAGTGGAGAGCAGAGGGCTCAGAGAACCAGCTTCAGTGGAGAGCAGAGGACTCAGAGCCAAGAGAAGCAGCATCCCTGATCCGGTATCCAATCTAATCCACAATGAGGGCACATGTTCAAAAAGCAGAACGCTGGCGGAACATCCACCTACATCTTTTCAATAGGCATCAGTCAGGCCTCTGGGCAATCACTGACACACCTTGTGCTGTGCTTCATCTCCAATCAAACCCTGGCCTGTAGCTAGCTAGCCAAAAGGTACAATGGGCAATACATACAAACGCTGGCCTGTAGCTAGCTAGCCAAAAGGGTATGATGGGCAATACATACAAACCCTGGCCTGTAGCTAGCTAGCCAAAAGGGTATGATGGGCAATACATACAAACCCTGGCCTGTAGCTAACTAGCCAAAAGGGTATGATGGGCAATACATACAAACCCTGGCCTGTAGCTAGCTAGCCAAAAGGGTATGATGGGCAATACATACAAACCCTGGCCTGTAGCTAGCTAGCCAAAATGTACAATGGGCCATACATACAAACCCTGGCCTGTAGCTAGCTAGCCAAAAGGTATAATGGGCAATACATTCAAACCCTGGCCTGTAGCTAGCTAGCCAAAAGGTACAATGGGCAATACATACAAACGCTGACCTGTAGCTAGCTAGCCAAAAGGGTATGATGGGCAATACATACAAACCCTGGCCTGTAGCTAGCTAGCCAAAAGGGTATGATGGGCAATACATACAAACCCTGGCCTGTAGCTAACTAGCCAAAAGGGTATGATGGGCAATACATACAAACCCTGGCCTGTAGCTAGCTAGCCAAAAGGGTATGATGGGCAATACATACAAACCCTGGCCTGTAGCTAGCTAGCCAAAAGGGTATGATGGGCAATACATACAAACCCTGGCCTGTAGCTAGCTAGCCAAAATGTACAATGGGCCATACATACAAACCCTGGTCTGTAGCTAGCTAGCCAAAAGGTACAATGGGCAATACATTCAAACCCTGGCCTGTAGCTAGCTAGCCAAAAGGTACAATGGGCAATACATACAAACGCTGACCTGTAGCTAGCTAGCCAAAAGGGTATGATGGGCAATACATACAAACCCTGGCCTGTAGCTAACTATCCAAAAGGGTATGATGGGCAATACATACAAACCCTGGCCTGTAGCTAGCTAGCCAAAAGGGTATGATGGGCAATACATACAAACTCTGGCCTGTAGCTAGCTAGCCAAAAGGGTATGATGGGCAATACATACAAACCCTGGCCTGTAGCTAGCCAGCCAAAAGGTACAATGGGCAATACATACAAACCCTGGCCTGTAGCTAGCTAGCCAAAAGGGTATGATGGGCAATACATACAAACCCTGGCCTGTAGCTAGCTAGCCAAAATGTACAATGGGCAATACATACAAACCCTGGCCTGTAGCTAGCTAGCCAAAATGTACAATGGGCAATACATACAAACCCTGGCCTGTAGCTAGCTAGCCAACATGTACAATGGGCAATACATATAAATGCTGATCCTTGGACCTGAATGACCAGGCCTAGGCCAAAACTATGTGGCATCTTTCTTTATCTCTCTTCTGTGAAACATTAGCTCCTCTATGGAGAGTGATGGAGGAGCTGCCAGTACTCTCTAGTGAGGGCTCAGAGCCATGACTGTGTTTCATCAAAGCCTGGCAGGTAGTCCAATTTAAAGCCCACATGCAGTCTTTTTAATTTTAATTTTGAAATCTTCACTGTACTTGTAATAAATCACTGTGTGTGTTAATTTAATGAAAATAACTCCAAACGTATTTTTATCATTTATTTTCCTCCTTTTACCATTGAAAATGCTCAGTTGTGTGTGCGTGTTGACACACATTTAAATATACAGTATGTACATACACAGCCCTGATAGGCCGATAGGACCGTCTAGATTCTAGAGCCTACTCGCTTATCCTCTTAAATGTAGCAGGATACATATACAGATGAGGATGACTGGTCATTGGTCAGAATAATCAGATCAGATTGTGATGTCATGCTGTGGGTAAAAATCTCTGAACACACAAAAATTCTAGGCATTTTATTTACACTAAAAGACCATTATCATAATTTTAGAGTGAAAATCAAGTTTGACTGCACTGCCTCTTTAAGGAAAGGAGAAGCTATAGAGGTTATATAATGGCGGTGGATTGAGGCCATGATAGCCTTGGTTTTAAAGAGCTCTCATCAATATTCAAGCTTTGGGAATAACACAGGGATATTGAGTCGGTTTGTGTCAATCATTTCAGGGCATTAGAACAGTATGAATAAAATAAGTCAAATGCGTTATGCTTTTACCGTAGTTGTTGTAGGCTTCGTCATTGGTTCCATGGCCATATTCGTAATATTCAGAAATGCTAAAATAGATACAAAGATCATTCAAAAACAATGTTGAGACCAAGAGGAGGATAATAACTTCCATTAGTCAAGCTCTTTACAAAGGGCAATGGGCCTGTCACTCATGCAGTACAGTTTATATTTTGTTGAGAACATCACAGAGAGGTTGAGTCGTCATTATAAAACCACAACCAACTACACCACCCTCTTATGGCAGCCTCACAGTAAACCGTGCAGTGATGCCACCTCAAGATACTGTATTCCAAAATCGTTTTGGAACAGCCATCCTGATTGGCTGTCTATTAAAAATGGTACGGTTATTTAGAAGTGGGAAACATGGGGCGCTGATACTATAGGGCTGATAAAAAATTACTGGTTGTGTTCGTCCAATATCGACAGTTCAAAAATTAAAGGAAAGAAATCCTCTGATTAAACAGACTGTACAAAGTGTTCATGCTTTAATCACCATGAATGAGTTGCGCTGTAGATTTAATTTGAAGTGATGTGTGAAGTACAGTATATGGATATACTATAAAAAATATATAAAGGAAACACATAGAGGTATAACTCTATGAATATGCAATAAGTTAAAAAGTGCTAAAAGGGCTTATCTGAAACTGTCAAACTTCACCAAAAACCTTATGAATAAGACAAAGTGCCCTCGGGGAGAGGTTGTTTCACAGTAATATTGCAAATACTCCAGCTTAGAACAAAAATCAATATGTTGGGGAAGAGGATAGACAAAGACTGAGAAATTGACAATGTTCTAAATGAATGAGAATGGTCTGTGTACCCAATATGTGCATGTGTATTCAACTGAGTTTCATACTTAATCAAAATAAATTTGACCTTGCATAAGAGGAATGCTTAAAGGAAAGATTCAGCAGTTTAGTATAGTTCAGTATAAAATCATTTCTGTGTAACAATTAATACCTTACTGTAAAAAACAAAAACAAATTCTCAAGCAAGAATTTTGCAAGGACTGCCTAGGAGTGGTCTGAGATGGGAGGGGAAAACTGAAAAATAGCTGTTATTGGCAGAGGTTTGGAGCTTTCTTTGTTATTGGTCTATTAACCAATTCACCTCATGGATTTGTGTCTATTGTTTTGTATTGTTAGGTATTACTGTACTGTTGGCGCTAGAAAAACACAAACACACACCTATGATAACATCTGCAAAATATATGTCCACGACCAATACATTTGGATTTGATGTCACCATAGAAAGCCAAAACACCCACCCATACAAACCTGCTGATTAGAAGGTCCTGTGTAGATTGCATTTTCAAACAGCAACTATCAAGAAATAACACTGATCCCATTTCTTCACACTTTTACAGAGTTAGTTTCATCAGTTGTTGTACAACATAATACGAGAGAAACAGAATTTTGACTGCACTGGGCCTTTAAGTAAGCACAGCATGTTCACTAACTCACCTCTTTGACTGATTGCTGTAGTTCTCCTCATAGGCATCATAACTCTGGTCATCATATTCACCGTCATACCCATCATCATAGCCCTGCGGGTCAAAGAAAACGTAAGCATGCTACCTAAGAAAACTCTGACTATGTACAAGCAGCTTTTTTCAAACCTATCAGGAGTCTAATTGTTTTGGGTTGGGACATTTAAAACAAAATCAATGCTTAATTACATTGGCAAAAGATCTCTGTTACACATAGAGCCCCTGAATGGGAGGGGTGACAACATTAAATCATGTCTAACACAGACTATTGATTAAGGTTTGCAGGGAAGCTGTCTTGCTAGCAGGGTGTACCAGACAATGTTCTCCTCTGACCGTGATCAAACACACATACAACCTTTACTATTGATCAGTGACTATAGTAATGAGCAACACAGAGAATAAAGGAACTTTTCTATAGACCTGCCGCTCAATGAAGTACACAGTAATACTGAAGTAAAAATAACAATAAATATATATATATATCGTAACAGTCAAACGTTTGGACACACCTACTCATTCAAGGGTTTTTCTTTTTTCATTACTATTTTCTACATTGAAGAATAATAGTGAAGACATGAAATTATGAAATAACACATATTTCCATAGTCATGTAGTAACCCCAAAAAAGTGTTAAACAAATCAAAACATATTTTATATTTGAGATTCTTCAAAGACGCCACCATATGCCTTGATGACAGCTTTGAAAATTCATACAAAAAGGAGTATTTTACTGCCATTTCCTTCCTTACTATTTAGTTAAAGTCCACACTACAACACAGTCTATTCTCAGTTTTCTGTTACTGTAGTTGTTGAAACAACACTTGTCATGATTGTGAAACACGTTCTTCAGACTCCAGACTCCAGACTCCACTGTCAAAAACACACACAATTCCCAGAGAGCGATTGTTTCAGCAACAGTCCTCTTATTTTAGGTCTAATATATATATATATGATAATGTATGCCGTAAAGTCTACCTAGACACCGGGGAAGACCGTACAATAGGCATACATTATCTATTCCTTTAATGAGCCTGGCAGCAGTCAGTCAGTGTTCACATTCTGACACGTCTGTTGAAGCAGACCCACAGGCTCCAGGCTGAGCTACTCATTTCAAAGCTGCTGTTTAATCCTCTCTGCTGTCACTGCCATGTGTATTTCTGGCCCTGCTATCTCCTCTGTCACATTTCTGAAGATGAAGCCATTCTAATCGGATGGATCTTGCTTATTTAAAGCTTTTTGCTTGGTGTTCAAAGTGCCTAATTTATGTCAATCATCATCGTTCTGTAATCTCCCCGGTCTTCTAATCCTTGTACACTGGAAAAGTCTGACATTGCAAAACATAGTCTGCTATCACAGTAAAATAGTTTTCTCTTCCTTTTGGTCGATTTCATAGCTTCAATATTCATCGAAGTTGGAGGATCTATTACAGTAGTTATAGATCGACTATAAATATAAGTATTTCAATTTAACTGATAATGATAAACACTTTGCATTCACAGCAACTGTTTGTCACCGTCAGTACGAAGTTGAATCATAGAAAGTCATGAGCATCATCTGACTGTTGTAATAACCTATCAGAGTAAGTGTTTGCTGCTGCAATTATAATCCTGCAATACTCTTCTTCAATAATCTTCACCAAATATATTAATAACAATAATCTTCAATAATCTTCACCAAATATATTAATAACAATAATCTTCAATAATCTTCACCAAATATATTAATAACAATACTACTACAGCTACAACTATACCAACTACAGGGCATTCAGAAAGTTTTCACACACATTGACTTTTTCCACATTTTGTTGTGTTACAGCCTGAATTTAAAATGGATTAAATTGTGTGGGGTTTTTTTGTCAATTGGCCCCCTTAATGTCAAAGTGGAATTATGTTTTTCGATTTCCTTTAAAAACAAATTAAAAATGAAAAGCGGAAATGTCTTGAGTCAATAACTATTCAATCCCTTTTTTATGACAAGCCTAAATAAGTTCATGAGTAAATATTTGCTTAACAAGTTGCATAATAAATGGCATGAACTCACTCTTCGTGCAATAATAGTATTTAACATGATTTTTGAATGAGGTCCCTCAGTCGAGAAGTGAATTTCAAACACAGATTCAACCATAGGGTTGACCAGGGAGGTATGCCAATGCCTCACAAAGAAGGGCACCTATTGGTAGATGGGTAAAAAAGAAAAGCAGAGATTGAACATCCCTTTGGAGCATAAACTGCTGTTTAATCCACTCTGCTGTCACTGCCATCTGTATTTTTTGAGCATGGTGAAGTTATTCATTACACTTTGGATGATGTATCAATACAGCCAGCCACTACAAATATACAGGCGTCCTTCCTAACTCAGTTGCCGGATCGGAAGGAAACCACTCAGGGATTTCCTCCATGATGCCAATGGTGACTTTGAAACAGTTACAGAGTTTAATGGCTGTGATGGGAGAAAACTGAGGATGGATCACCAACATTGTAGTTATTCCACAATAGTAACATAATTGTCAGAATGAAAAGAAAAGAAGCCTGTACAGAATAAAAAAATATTCCAAAACGTCCATCCTGTTTGCAACAAGGCACTAAAGTAATACTGCAAAAAAATAATAGCTAAGCAATTCACTTTTTGTCCTGAATACAAAGTGCTACGTTTGGGGAAAATCCAATAACACATTACTGAGTACAACTCTCCATATTTTCACGGATAGTGGTGGCTGCATCATGTTATGGGTATGCTTGTAATCGTTGAGGACTGGGGAGTTTTTCAGGATAAAAAATAAACGTAATGGAGCTAAGCATAGGCAAAATCCTAGATGAAAACCTGGTTCAGTCTGCTTTCCATAATACACTTGGAGATGAATTCACCTTTCAGCAGGACAATTTATTTTTATGTATTTATACAACCTTTACTTAACCAGGCAAGTCAGTTAAGAACACATTCTTATTTTCAATGACGGCCTGGGAACAGTGGGTTAACTGCCTGTTCAGGGGCAGAACGACAGATTTGTACCTTGTCAGCTCGGGGGTTGAACTCGCGACCTTCCGGTTACTAGTCCAACGCTCTAACCACTAGGCTTCCCTGCCGCCCCGACAATAACATAAAACACAAGGCCAAATCTACATTGGAGTTGCTTACCAAGAGCTTGAAGAATTTTGAAAAGAATAATGGTTAAATGTTGCACAGTCCAGATGTGGAAAGCTCTTAGAGACTTACCCATAAAAAACACACAGCTGTAATTGCTGCCAAAGGTGCTTCTACAAAGTATTGACTCAGGGGTGTGAATACTTATATAAATGAGATATTTCTGTTTAATTTTCAATAAATTAGCAAACATTTCCAAAAACATGGTTTCATTTTTTCATTATTGGGTATTGTGTGTATTTTATCCTTCTTGAATTCAGGCTGTAACACAACAAAATGTGGAATAAGTCTGCTTTATTGTTATGGAAACACAATTTCTGCCAAGACTTCCATGCTAGAATACTCAACAGCTGTCTATTGAGACAGTCATCATAAAACAAATGAAATAATTCCCTTCCCTCACAGCTGCTTGTAATAAATATGAAATAACATCCTCTATTTGGTGTTGTTGGCTTTGCCATTACTGTTATAAACCCATGCTAGAGAGGGGAAAAGTTGCCAATGAAGCTACAGACTACTGCGATACCGCCTGCCTCTTTTGTTGGCTCAAGCCGATTTAAATTCTGCTTTGGGCTCTTATGTGGCTTTATAAGAGTATGAACATGGATTTGACTTAATTAAAGTTAGGAATTGTGTCAGGGATTAAGTTGTTCAGGGGATCTTATGCCACTTCCTCTCTCTATGAGTCTTTTCCCATAATGACAGGGTCAGAGACCTACCTCGCTCACTAATTGACCGTTTTGTTAGCGTACCCGGCAGACAGAATACTCCACATCGCCTCGGCACTGTCCGCCGCTGACATGTAAAACCAGTCAGGGGAGACAGACGTCCAGGATCATGTCAATTCTGCAATTACATATTACCGCAATTTCAAGGTTATCATGTATCTGCGTTGTGAGAAGATGGAATGTGATTTTCCCTACATTCTCTAGACATTATTCTCATGCTGAGGTCCTATTTTTTTGGTGACAGATTATTTTCACTCAATACAAACAGTATATAATATAATACTTCTTTAGTTTGAACAAACTATTGTTGAAGTCTTTCAATGGACAAAAAAACAATAAAAAATGAAACTGTGGCCTTAGAAGTGAGCGTTTATGGCCACAATAGGATTTCAAAGATGAGATACGTTCTAGCAGCATTGATTGGATACTGTCCTGCTACAGTATATTGTGTCAATATCACTTATCTATAAAGTACATGTTTGTTTACAGAGCCCGGGATTTTCACCTCGCTGACCTTAACATGTCTTACAAGGCTCCGTGCATAATGGGTGCTGTGGTCGGCCGCGCCCTCTTGTTAATGAAACCTGATCCTTATATTTCAACACTCATTTGGAAAACCAATTAACGCTGGTGCTATTGAACAGGCCAGGAGGAAATAAATCAAGTATTAACACAAGGGCTGGAGAGTCCTGGCTCACTGTAATTAGGAGATAAAGGCCTTCAGCTCTATGCTTCATTATCAATTGACAACCTGAGCGTCCCCTGACAGTGACTGATCTGCACACGGGGCTGCCTCTGAATGCAGAGCCCTGAAATGAGTGGTGGGTTCCTTTGTCTTTCTGCTGCAATCCAGTTTTTGTGGCTGCACGGACTTGATTTTACTCCTATGCATATTCAAGCGACACACTCCGCTTTACGCATTTCTCTTTTATTGCAGCATGTGAAGGACATAAAAAGGAAGTACTTCACAAGCTGTTATTCAGAGAGTTTTGAATCAAATTAGTAATATAAAGTAACATAATAACAAAGACTAAAACACCTTCTGAACTAAGGTCCTTAGAGAGGACCATTCCCATAACCAAATAGGGTCATAACTGGTCTCATAGAAAAATTAGGAATACGCTGTATTTGCATATTTGTTAGGTTTCTTTTGTAGTTTTCCAAATCTAAGGCTGTTAGGAATCCCTTGGATTACAACTGATACCAAGGCTTTTGGGTATTCCGCTTAGTTCTAAGTCAGTATATAAAGTTATTAATCAATCTACCTGAGGTGTGTGTCTTACTTGTGTTTTATTAAACAGGGAGTTGTGCATGGAGAATCACATTTCCATAATTAGTTCATCTCACAAATGGGAACTCAGCAGTGTAACCAAGCCTATTGTTAAAAAGCAATTACTCCAGATGTGCATGCCATCCTTAGGTAGCCCAAGAAAAGCTATTTTGTTCCATTTTGTCATGCATGGCGTTTCTAGAAGGCGAGTTTGATTTTTCCGTATGTAGAATAGTGAGCTTACAATACAGTGTGCATAAAAGAGCTACATCAATATCTGACAGCACATTTGAGAAATACACACATTAGAATCTCACGTATCTTAGAAAACCATTGAATAGATCATATTGCGCCCCAACAGATCCACAGATTATGCAATCTTCATTGCACTCCACACTGCGGAACCGGAGCCAAAAGGCTCTGGGACCAAAAGGCTCGTGAACAGCTTCTAACCCCAAGCCATAAGACTAATGAAGGTTAAGCAAATGGCTACCTGGACTATTTGCATTGACCCCCTATCTTTTTCCCTGACTCTCCTGCACTAGCTCTATGCACACTCAATGGACTCTACCCACACACACTACACTGACACACACTCACACATACTACACTGACACACACACACACATACTACACACACTACACACACATGCTACACACACACACACACACACACACACACACACACACACACACACACACACACACACACACACACACACACACACACACACACACACACACACACACACACACACACACACACACACACACACACACTCTGCTGCTACTCTGTTTATTATCTATCTGGATTGCCTTGTTACTTTTACCCCAACCTACATGTACATATTACCTCAATAACTTCAACACCTCGTACCCCTGCACATTGACTCTGTACTGGTACTCCTTGTATATACCCTCTTTATTGATATTTCATTGTTTTATCATATCCTTTTTTTGTGCAAATGTTTCTTACTTTTGAACTCTGCATTGTTTGGAAATGCTTGTAAGTAAAGATTTCACGGAATTTGTCGCATTTGACAACAACTATTTGATTTGATTTCGAGCAAAGAATCTATGCCACTTCCACAGTGTGACCTTGTGCTATAATGTATTTATTCTGTTCTGGATAAATATATATTTTCTTCAAAGCCTCTCCAAGCCCTGCATTTAATTACATTTTGGCATCATTCTCTGTCTGTGTAGCCTCTGTTTTAAGAAATTCAATATTTTATTATACTTTTACCCATTTTTCTCCCCAATTGGTAGTTACAGTCTTGTCCCATTGCTGAAACTCCCCTACGGACTCGGGAGAGGCAAACGTCAAGAGCCATGCGTCCTCCGAAACACAACCCTGCCAAACCACACTGCTCGCTTAACCTAGAAGCCAGCCACACCAACATGTCGGAGGAAACACTGTCCAGCTGGCAACCGAAGTCAGCTTGCATGCGCCTTGCCCACCACAAGGAGTTGTTAGAGCGTGATGGGACAAGGATGTCCCAACTGGCCAAACCCTCCCCTAACCCGGACAATGCTGGCCAATTGTGCGGCCGGCTATGACACAGCCTGGGATTGAACCCAGGGCTGCACTGCCTTAGACCGCTGCACCACTCGGGAGGCACTCAACATGTTTTCTTTCATCCTTTTTCTTTCAGGTATATTATTTGTGGTCTAAGTGAAAGAGTTTTAGATTTGGTTTATCAAGCACACATGACTCTATGGTGAGTGGACAAAACATTAAGAACATCTGCTCTTTCCAAGACATTGACTGACCAGGTGAATCCAGGTGCAACTCAATATTAGGGAGGAGCTCTTAATGTTTTGAACACTCAGTGTATGTTATACTTGTGGTCTTGCTTTGGGTCTTGGCTAAAGATCTTGGTCAAAAGTGTTAAGCTTAGCTTAGGTCTGGATCAGACCTGAGTTCAAATACAGTTAAGTATTTCAATTAATTTCACATACATTTCAAAATAATTATTTGGAGAGTTTTTGCTTTGATAAATACAAGTAATTGAACATTGGTTTAGGAAATAATTTGCAAAAGCATTGGCATGTATACTGAACAAAACTATGAACGCAAAATAAACCATCTACCTGACAGGTGTTGCATATAAAGAAGCTGATTAAACAGCATGATCATTATACAGGAGCACCTTGGGCTGGGGACAATAAAAGGCCACTCTAAAATGTGCTGTTTAGTCACACAACAATATGCCTGGAGCTTTGAGGGAGTGTGCAATTGGCATGTGGACTGCAGGAATGTCCACCAGAGCTGTCCAGAGAATTTGATTTAATTTCTCTACCACATTCAATGTTGTTTTAGAGAATTTGGCAGTACATCCAATCAGCCTCACAACCGCAGACCAAGTGTAACCATTCCAGTCCAGGACCTCCACTTACGGCTTCTTCACCTGCGGGATCATCTGAGACCAGTCACCCAGAAAGCTGATGAAACTGAGGAGTATTTCTGTCTGTAATAAAGCTCTTTTGTAGGGAAAAACTAATTCTGTTGGCTGGGCCTGGCTCGCCAGTGGGTGGGCTTGGCTCCCCAGTGGCTGGGCCTGGCTCCCCAGTGGGTGGGCTTGTCTCGCCAGTGGCTGGGCTTGGCTCCCCAATGGGTGGGCTTGGCTCCCCAGTGGCTGGGCCTGGCTCTCCAGTGGGTGGGCTTGGCTCCCCAGTGGGTGGGCTTGGCTCCCCAGTGGCTGGGCCTGGCTCCCCAGTGGCTGGGCCTGGCTCCCCAGTGGGCGGGCCCGGCTCCCCAGTGGCTGGGCCTGGCTCCCCAGTGGGTGGGCTTGGCTCCCCAGTGGGCGGGCCTGGCTCCCCAGTGGGCGGGCTTGGCTCCCCAGTGGGCGGGCTTGGCTCCCAGTGGGCGGGCTTGGCTCCCCAGTGGGCGGGCCTGGCTCCCCAGTGGGCGGGCCTGGCTCCCCAGTGGGTGGGCTTGGCTCCCAGTGGGCGGGCTTGGCTCCCCAGTGGGCGGGCTTGGCTCCCCAGTGGGCGGGCTTGGCTCCCCAGTGGGTGGGCTTGGCTCCCCAGTGGGCGGGCCTGGCTCCCCAGTGGGCGGGCTTGGCTCCCCAGTGGGCGGGCCTGGCTCCCCAGTGGGCGGGCCTGGCTCCCCAGTGGGTGGGCTTGGCTCCCAGTGGGCGGGCTTGGCTCCCCAGTGGGCGGGCTTGGCTCCCCAGTGGGCGGGCTTGGCTCCCCAGTGGGTGGGCTTGGCTCCCCAGTGGGCGGGCTTGGCTCCCCAGTGGGCGGGCTTGGCTCCCCAGTGGGCGGGCTTGGCTCCCCAGTGGGCGGGCTTGGCTCCCCAGTGGGTGGGCTTGGCTCCCCAGTCGGTGGGCTTGGCTCTCCAGTGGGCGGGCTTGGCTCTCCAGTGGGCGGGCTTGGCTCCCCAGTGGGTGGGCTTGGCTCCCCAGTGGGTGGGCTTGGCTCTCCAGTGGGCGGGCTTGGCTCCCCAGTGGGCGGGCTTGGCTCCCCAGTGGGTGGGCTTGGCTCTCCAGTGGGCGGGCTTGGCTCTCCAGTGGGCGGGCTTGGCTCTCCAGTGGGCGGGCTTGGCTCCCCAGTGGGGGGGCTTGGCTCTCCAGTGGGCGGGCTTGGCTCTCCAGTGGGCGGGCTTGGCTCCCCAGTGGGTGGGCTTGGCTCCCCAGTGGGTGGGCTTGGCTCTCCAGTGGGCGGGCTTGGCTCCCCAGTGGGTGGGCTTGGCTCTCCAGTGGGCGGGCTTGGCTCCCCAGTGGGCGGGCTTGGCTCCCCAGTGGGTGGGCTTGGCTCCCCAGTGGGTGGGCTTGGCTCCCAGTGGGTGGGCTTGGCTCCCAGTGGGTGGGCTTGGCTCCCAGTGGGTGGGCTTGGCTCCCAGTGGGCGGGCTTGGCTCTCCAGTGGGCGGGCTTGGCTCCCCAGTGGGTGGGCTTGGCTCCCAGTGGGTGGGCTTGGCTCCCCAGTGGGCGGGCCTGGCTCTCCAGTGGGCGGGCTTGGCTCCCCAGTGGGTGGGCTTGGCTCCCAGTGGGTGGGCTTGGCTCCCCAGTGGGCGGGCTTGGCTCCCCAGTGGGCGGGCTTGGCTCCCCAGTGGGTGGGCTTGGCTCTCCAGTGGGCGGGCCTGGCTCTCCAGTGGGCGGGCCTGGCTCTCCAGTGGGCGGGCTTGGCTTCCCAGTGGGCGGGCTTGGCTCCCCAGTGGGCGGGCCTGGCTCTCCAGTGGGCGGGCTTGGCTTCCCAGTGGGCGGGCTTGGCTTCCCAGTGGGCGGGCTTGGCTCTCCAGTGGGCGGGCCTGGCTCTCCAGTGGGCGGGCTTGGCTTCCCAGTGGGCGGGCTTGGCTCTCCAGTGGGCGAGCTTGGCTCTCCAGTGGGCGGGCTTGGCTCTCCAGTGGGCGGGCCTGGCTCTCCAGTGGGTGGGCTTGGCTCCCCAGTGGGTGGGCTTGGCTCTCCAGTGGGCGGGCCTGGCTCTCCAGTGGGTGGGCTTGGCTCCCAGGCCCACCCATGGCTGCACCCTTCCCAGTAATGTGAACTCCATAGATTAGGGCCTAATTCATTTTTCAATTGACTGATTTCCTGATATGAACTTTAACTAAGTAAAAAGTTTGATATTGTTGCATGTTGCATTAATATTTTTGTTCAGTATATTTTAAAGTACTCAAATACACAGACAAGTGCATTTTCAAATACAAATATTTCAATACTCCATGAATTTGAACCCAATTTTAAAATGGACTAATATTTTTAAGACAGTGTATGAAAATAATTTCAAATACTTCAAATAGCAGTAGTTGATTTGGCCAAATGAAAAATAAATAAATACAGAAAATAAGTATTGAAAATGGTCTGGTCTGGGTCTCAAGAAGTCTGGTCTAGATCTTGTTGTGTACAGGTACTGGTGTGGTTCTGGGTCTAGGTCTCAAGGGGTCTATTATGAAGCCCAAATCATGGAATCCTAATCGTAACACTGACCAAAAACTTTAGTGATGGTCTGAATTGTTTAGTGATAGAACTGAATTGTCAGTTCTGCAATAGTTGGCAAGTAAATTAGCTTGATGAAACAGCAAACTACCACATTAGCTCTGAAGTGAGTGAATTTTTTATTTTACTAGGCAAGTCAGTTAAGAACAAATTCTTATTTTCAATGCCGGCCTAGGAACAGTGGGTTAACTGCCTGTTCAGGGGCAGAACAACAGATTTGTACCTTGCCAGCTTGGGGATTTGAATTTGCAACCTTTCAGTTACTAGTCCAACACTCTAACACTCTAACCACCAGGCTACCCTGCTGGATCAATTTAGTAATTTTATGTTATTGTTTGGTTGAAAGTGGGAGTGGGTGACAGTGAAAGCGGGAAAATAACCCGGCTTCAGCTGTGCGGATCCACGGAAGAGCTATGATTAACTAGATTTCAGCAAGTGGATTTGTTTAAACAAATAGGATGTGTAAATGTTTATTCATATTCTGTTACGGCTTAAGCCCGATAAATCTACAGGTTAGAAAAACAACAATTCATATGCAGATCAATTATATAGACTGCAACTCGAGAAAAGCACTGAAATACAAAGCACAACAATGAGGGAATATCTGTGCTGTCAAAACTAGTCAGGCATAGTAAAAATTGATTCATCTACTTGCGCGTCGACTCCCGGTGTCGACTCCGATTTCTGGGTGTCAAGCTTCGATTCAGCTCGATTCAGTATTTTCAACAGAGAAAACAAGCCAGGCATGTTGATGCGCTCGCTGAGTGGAACTGACCTTCCACAGAGTTGCATTATTTTCCAAAGAACGCATAGAGCCCCGAGTTGATTACCACTGAAGGAGCTAGAAAGTTTACTAGATAGCTAGAGTAGTTTCCGTGGTAACCAAACATACTTGTTAGTTTTAGCTGACCAAACCATCAGTCCAAGCTTGCTTTTATGAAAATCGATTTCAACAATACCAATGTTTTCAATTGGACTTTTGCTTTAAAAAGCAGCTAAATCAAAACATGTACCGTAAGAATGAACTATATACAGTATATCCATTGAATGGTTCCGTGCCGATATATTGTGCGTTATAAGGAAATAATGCGTGCTCTACAATGCCCTTCTAGTATTCAACAATGACATGGTATAAAGAGCAATAATAGCACCTTGAAATTCAACAACTCTCCTTCTCTCTCTGTAGCTATGCATTGCAGCTGTGAATCAACCTAACAGGTGCGATCATGGTCATTTTAACAGTATCAGTTTCATGAGGGAGACTGACAACTTGACAGAGGCCATCAATCATAGCTTCCTCTGGAGAAATTCCCGTCATGCCACGATGAACGTGCTCTGTGTTTGTCCTGTATATTCAATATTCAGCACATACAGTATGTCTTCACAAAGACAAATAGAAGAAAGTAGCGACAGCAAAAAGAACAAAAAACACTGACACTTGTTGTTGATTCCTCATGACCGTGACTATAATCTGCACTCGCACCAAGGAGAAGGAGGTAGTGTAACGCATCACAGCATCATGTATACTTCAGCGGGGAAAAAATACCTCGACCTTACAGAGAGAGGTCTGCCTACACTCTGGGAGGAACACTCGGAGAGAAAATTGAGTACTGGCGTAGAGGATAGAGCAAGGTGAGATTCATAGGGGGGCAAAATAGGAGGAAAACATTTTCAGGACAAACTCCTTCATTCTTTAATCCCCTGGTATCTGTCTCTGCGCTCCCATCGTCGCTCCCAACCCCCAATTACTGGGGAGAAAAATGTCCAGATTTTTGCCTCTCAAGAAATACACAGGCTCTCTGTCAGAACTCAATTCGGTTTTGGTAATGAGGCTGTGCTTGTGCATTTCCCCATGCAAACAGGCCAATCTGCCAATTGCCAGCGCACACAAGGGCTTTGAATAGCGGGAAAGCTCGGTTGAAATTGACTGGTAAAAATGTAGCTATTTTCATGAGGTCACAACTCAGTGTTCACCTTTGAAAGTCCCGAAATGGGAGGGATTTATTTTATATAACATTTTTAAATTGTTCTTCATCTGTAGGCTACGTACTCATTATCATTATATTTTATAAAGTACATATTTTTTTCTATTTAATCGAGTGGTAATGTGATTTCAGTTATATGAACTAAAAACAACTTGCCCACAACAAGAATGGGGTTGAATGAACTGTTGTTTTTTTTTAAGTCTACCCTTTAAAGTCTATGCTTCATCGTTGTTTCATTCTAGTAAAAACAAACAACTATGTTTTAAGTGAGAAGTAGACTGGTCTGAAGCCAAAAAAAATGGGAAATTCATGAGCACCACAATGCGTATTTCACCCATGCTCTACCAAGATTGTCCAGCACACAGCTTTGACCTATGTGTGTTGGTCTATTGTACTTCCAACAATGTGTCGGCAGGTTGCTTAGGATTCAAACCTTCTCAAGCAGCCTAATTCATACTCTTCATGGGGATAATGGACTTTACAGTGTCCTGCTATTAAAATAGTGTATATATCATTAGGCTGTATGTACTGTATTCTGTAGATGGAAGCCTATTGTAAATGTGTATTATACAGCGTCATCATCTTTATTGCAATAAACAATACACACATAACTTTAAGCTACATAGACATTTGACAGAGGTAATGAACTGTCCATTGTTCAGCACAGCAATTGATAAAACAGAAACATGTTTGAAAAACAAGTGATTCTGAGTTTATGTCAATATTACACAGGTAAGCTAATGGTTAGAGAAATAAGGAATGCAGACAGGCTCTATAGACCTCTATATCTACACTGGAAGCACGGCTCCATCCTGCAAAGTGGCACAGAACACACTATGCCCTGCGTCCACTCCGGATGCACACCACACACCCTCTCTTGCGGCCTTCAAACTTCACCTGCTTTCAAATGAGTTACAACTCGGACCACATCCTGGTACCACACTCCGGTCTCCCCTCTTCCTGCCAATGTAACCCTATCACAAAGTGAATGCACAAGCTGCATTTTGGATACCTTCAGGGACCAGCACCTGCAGTTCCTGGGAAGGGGCCTTTGCAGGTTCCCCCACACAATGTACCCATTTTGATGGAAATGGAAATGTTGTTCCCCAAAACACATACTTTCACAATGTTTTGCTTGTGTCCAACATTGAAATAACTCCTCAAGTGGTAAAGATGGTCAACCCTGCCCATTTTCTTGTTTTAATCCATTACAAACTCTGGAATTGACATAAGCTCCTACCACTTTTAAAAACAACTCTAAAACCCCTGCCAGTGTCACATTAGGCCCAGTATGTGTGCTGCAAGGGTGAATGGTGAGACTCAGGGCAGACACACGCCATGGAAACGTATGCTCTCCTCTCGGGTGTGCTCTCCCTCTTCCCCTCCCTCTTCTTCCTCCTCTACCTCTGCTTTGTTCTCCTCTTCCTGCTCCTCATGTTCCTCTCCCGCCTCTTCACTCTCTATCTCCACTCTCCTCTCCTTCACTCTCCTCGTCCTCTATCCTCTTCACTCTCCTCTTCCTCTCTACCTCCACGCTCCTCTCCTTATCCTCTCTCCTCTCCCTCTTCTTCACTCTCCTCTTCCTCTCTACCTCAACTCTCCTCTCGTTATCCTCTCCTCTCCTCTCTCTCTCCCCTCTCCTCACACAACATCTCTATCCCCCCAATCATCTCTAACTCCTCTTCCTCCCTGCCTGTTGCTGCTGAGCTGTGACTCTTCACATCACTTCCTTCTCTTTCACTGACCTAGAGGAACATAGTAACAGATGGACATCACTTCCTTCTCTTTCACTGACCTAGAGGAACATTTTAACAGATGGACATCACTTCCTTCTCTTTCACTGACCTAGAGGAACATAGTAACAGATGGACATCACTTCCTTCTCTTTCACTGACCTAGAGGAACATAGTAACAGATGGACATCACTTCCTTCTCTTTCACTGACCTAGAGGAACATAGTAACAGATGGACATCACTTCCTTCTCTTTCACTGACCTAAAGGAACATAGTAACAGATGGACATCACTTCCTTCTCTTTCACTGACCTAGAGGAACATAGTAACAGATGGACATCACTTCCTTCTCTTTCACTGACCTAGAGGAACATAGTAACAGATGGACATCACTTCCTTCTCTTTCACTGACCTAGAGGAACATAGTAACAGATGGACATCACTTCCCTCTCTTTCACTGACCTAGAGGAACATAGTAACAGATGGACATCACTTCCTTGTCTTTCACTGACCTAGAAGAACATAGTAACAAATGGACATCACTTCCTTCTCTTTCACTGACCTAGAGGAACATAGTAACAGATGGACATCACTTCCTTCTCTTTCACTGACCTAGAGGAACATAGTAACAGATGGACATCACTTCCTTCTCTTTCACTGACCTAGAGGAACATAGTAACAGATGGACATCACTTCCTTGTCTTTCACTGACCTAGAGGAACATAGTAACAGATGGACATCACTTCCTTCTCTTTCACTGACCTAGAGGAACATAGTAACAGATGGACATCACTTCCCTCTCTTTCACTGACCTAGAGGAACATAGTAACAGATGGACATCACTTCCTTCTCTTTCACTGACCTAGAGGAACATTTTAACAGATGGACATCACTTCCTTCTCTTTCACTGACCTAGAGGAACATAGTAACAGATGGAGAGGAGAGGAGCAACAAATATTATACAATTGTAGTCAGGAACATCATCTCTCTCTCCTCTCACACAGTCTCTCTCTTCCTTCCTCTATTTATTTTTCTCAAACACAGTGTACACATACTCTCTTTCTAATCAGGGGTTTCCATCATAAATACACAACTCCCATTCCACACGTTCTCTCTCCCTCTCTCCCCCCCTCTCTCTCTCTCCCCCTCTCTCTCTCTTTCCCTCTCTCTCTCTCTCCCTCCCCCCCTCTCTCTCTATAGATATATATATCTCTCCCTCTCTCCACTAATCAACTCTTGTTTTTTGCCTGATAGACTAACTACAGAGTTTGCCAATGTTAGCTGATTAGTTACGAAACTGGGGTTGTTTCCAAATAAATTGCATGGGTAGAAACAGGACAAAACAATCAACTTGTTAGTTGGCTATGTAAACAAATATCCAACTCATCATATGAGCTCCACTGTGCAGGCATCTACTACCCTAACACGACAGCTAACGTGTCAACTAATAGGAAAATTAGATAATGTATAGCCTATGAATATCTGCAGCTAGCGAACATGAAAAACCATACCCTCAGTTGAGCAGTGAAGCACAAAGACAAGGGAGGTTCGCAAAGAAGGACACTTATCAAATTGAAAATCCATATGAGCATGTTGAAGTTATTAATTACACTTTGGATGGTGTATCAACACACCCAGTTACTACAAAGATACAGGGGTCCTTCCTAACTCAGTTGCTGGAGATGAAGGAAACCGCACAGGGATTTCACCATGAGGCCAATGGGGATTTTAAAATAGTCACAGAGTTTAACAGCTGTGATAGGAGATAACTGAGGATGTATCAACAACATTGTATTACTCCACAACACTAACATAAATGATTGAGTGAAAAGAAGGAAGCTTGTGCAGCATAAAAATATTCCAAAACATGCATTCTGTTTGCAATAAGGTACTACAGTAATACTGCAAAGAAATGAACCTTTAATCCTATGGTTGGGGCATGTCCAAACAACACATCACTGGTAATATTGTCAAGCATGGTGGTGGCTGAATCATGTTATGTGTGTGTTTGTCATAGGCAAGGACTAGGGAGTTTTTTTGGGGATAAAAATAAATAGAATAGAGCTAAGCACAGGGAAAATCCTTGAGCAACAGTTGATTCAGTCTGCTTTCCACCAGACAC